>NC_133619.1:176054498-176354498 GCF_048593235.1 Sminthopsis crassicaudata | reverse complement strand
TATAACTTTATTGCTCCTGCATGTAATAATTCCACCTCTATGTCTCTGCACCTATGAACAGAAGTTAGATCAAGGGGAAGAGCCAAAAATTCCTCAAGGTTTCTAGTGAGTTCAAAAGAAAGAACAAGTTTTTTTGGGAAACATAAATAGTTTAGTTTTTAAAATTCAATAAATATTTATTAAGTGCCTACTACAGGCTTGACACTGCTAAATGTTGGGGATACAAATAAGAAAAAAATAATGCCTATCTCCAAGGACTTTATAGTCTAACAGGGGAAGAAAACACAAAAGGAAATGGAAAAGAAGAGGTAGTTGGGGGTACTTGGAGTCCAAAACAAACAACTACGGAAGGCAAATATAAGTTAGCTGGAAAATCCAGATCTTTGACCTCTCTAAAGGAAAGCCTTAGAAAGAATTTAGTGCTCTACTATCTAGCCTTCCAATCAGATGGGAAGTTAAGGGGACAGAAAAGTATAGTATATCTGCACAGAGTCATTCTGCATGATGATATCAAATCATCCTTGCTGGGGCATAAGGTTTCTGAAGAATTTAAAGTGGCAATGGGACGTGCAAGAAAAGATAATATTTGAGATGGGGATCTGGGTCTAAATTTCAGAAGACAGGGCATAACTGGAGATACAAATTTGGGAGTCATCTGCACAGAGGGAGCAGTTAAATCCAGAAAGTTAAATCCTACCCTCTCAAAGAGGGAGATTGTGGATAAAGTGAAAAGGGATGATGACATCCTTCAAGACAAGCCCAATTGAGAGCATGGAAAGATAATGAAAGAGAGTACAAAGGAGCAAAATTAGGTAAGTGAATCAAAAATCAGAAACCAAAGGAGAATAGCCCTACCCACTAAAAAAGGTTGGTAAGCAGAAAGAACAGGGGGGCGATGAATACTGTTAAAAAGCCATTGGATTTGATGATTAGGATGGCCTTGGTGATCTTAAATAAGAGAGAGCAATTTCAATAATGTATTGACATTAGTCAAATTGCCAGAGGTTAAATGAAAAGTGTTTGATGAGGGGAGGATTCTGGGAAGGTGGTGTAGGAGGTCAGTAAATTTCAAGCTCTCCAAATTTTTTCCACAAAGAGAACAAATATGAGCCTCAGGGTGAACATAGACTGGTGAAAAACCAAGAAGAGTTGGGGCAGAATGGAGTCCAGAAAGATCCAAGGAAAGACTCCAGGCTGGGGATTAGCCTGTGTGAAGTGTAAATAATTCCAGTCTAGCTCAGTAGAAAAAGCCTGTGGGGACCCCTGGAAGGAGCTGGATTTGGCTTCAGCCTTAGCAGGAACCACAAAAACAAAAAATCTCCCAGACAGTGTTTAAATTTAAAAGTGTATTGGAGGATTCCCAAAATATGTGGGATCTGAGGAGCAGGTCTTTATGAACTAGGGAGATTAGAGAAAGCATTGTGAAGAAAGAGGTAGTATTTGAATTGACTTTTAAAGTGTAGATGGGAGTTTAGCTAGCAAAATGGGCTTCAGTTTCCTCTTATGTTTGGGGTAGGTGATCTCTGGTCTCTTGCAGCTCCTAAGTCCTCCCATTTTACAACATTCTTCCCATGAGCATCTTCATTTCCACATCAGTTTTCATCAGTCTGCTCTTCTTTTCTTTGCTTCCTAATCTTTTCCTATTGATAGATTAAGATAGCCTTCTCTCACCCTGAGCCACCTTAAAGTTAGTCTCCTTAGTATCATTTATTAAACTATGCTTTTCCTTTGACAGCATTAGCAAGAAGTACAAGTTTAGGTCTAGCCTAAACTTGAGTTTTCTATCAAATCATGTATTTGTATAGTGATTCTTGAATATATATTTACTTGTACATATATATACACACATATATGTATGTGTATATACACAGAGGAATCTATTTCAGCAAAATGTTTGTTTTGTCTCAAGTGAATTTAGAAACTTGTAGAACAGGGTTTTTTGTTTAATAACTGCTTTTCTGTATTTCTTCATAGTACCTCTTAAACCCTGTGGGTGCTTACCACATATTAACTGATGCTTATTTTTCTTGTAGTTTGAAGGAAGGAAATATTGTGAACATGATTTTCAGATGCTTTTTGCCCCATGCTGTCACCAGTGTGGTAAGTCCTAGCACCTAAGTGAGATGTGAATCTTTTTTGAATTTCCTCCACATATAAACAAGTCAACAAACCTGGATTAAAAAGTGTAAATCATAATAGTAGTCTACTTTAAACCTGCCAAACAACTTCAACATCCTTAATGAACCTTTTAAAATGGCTGCAGGAAGAAAAATAGCTCTAGGGGCATCAAAACAAGCATACACACACAGCCCAAACTGAACTTAATTCATTAGAACTTGAGGCCATAGGGCTTTCAGAATGTTCACAAATGGATTTCAATTGCCTCAGCCTTCTGTTCGATAACAGCTTTGAAATATACTTCTAATGCTGTTCTACAGCCAACTAGACAGACCTTTGCTTTCTGGTTCCATGTAAAGGAAAAAAAAGAAATGAAATCAAAGGAGGAAAACATTTGGCCATTATTCATAAGTAGCCATGTCTTTTGCTTGTCCTTTTTTCCTTTGCCTGCTTTTTAGCAACTTAGTACTTCCACCAGAATTTATGCAGAGGTCAAGAAAAACTGGGATCAGTAGTTCATGAACCTTAGCAAAAGTTTGGTAAGAAAAATTAACTATGACCTAAAAAGGAGATTTTTAAGGTATCTATGAATTTCAACTATTCATGCTTTCCTTTACTAGCAATAATATAGGCAAATAGAAGAAAATCCATTATGTAGTTTAAAAAAAAAAAAAGATTCAGAAATATGGAAAGACCTTAATTTAGAAAGGTCAAGATCATTCATTCCATCCTAGGCCATTACCAGTCACCTTGACCTTCGTCTTGCCACGGACATATGTCAAAGGCTGATGACACTTTGTTTGTGGATTTGCCTTTCATATCTAGTTTATTCACAAGTTAAGACATTATCCTCATGATTTCATTGGTCCTCTTAGAGAATAAAAGTTGAATAGCAGCAGCAAGTGAAAGGTTAAAATGGTAAAAGCATAAAACTACAGCTTGAGAATAATAAGCATCAGCAGGAAGTCCATAAAATTCTCCCAGAATTTTTAAATTTTATACGTGTGTACACACACAGAAAAAAAACTGTCTCTTCTAGAATTTTTCCATGTTGTCTTCAGCACTAGCACATTTGATACCCTTTTAAACAGCCTGGTATTTTATTTCTCACAGGTGAATTTATCATTGGCCGAGTTATTAAAGCTATGAACAACAGCTGGCACCCTGGATGCTTCTGCTGTGATCTCTGCCAGCAAGTCCTAGCAGACATTGGGTTTGTCAAGAATGCTGGGAGGTAGGGTCTGACTATATCCATGTCAAACAAAAATTCTGATTACAGAAAATGATTATCATAAGAGTAATGTGTATCAATCACTCCCCCTCCTCTCTTCCAGGGCTTTTTAGAGATCAATTCTAGAAATCTGAACAGAAATAAGGTCTGAGTGAGAGAATTCATTGACTAAAGTCTCCTGTCCTACTCAATTGCTAGGAAAGGGGATCCAGGATGCTTGGAGAATGTGACATAGGAATGTGTATTCCATTTATGAAGTATCTCCTAAGTACCAACCACTGTGCTGAGTGGCTTTGATTTATAAAAATCAGTCATTTGATCCTTACAACAACTCTTAGATATAAGTGCTATTATCATATCCCCATTTTACAATTGAAGAAATTTTGGCCGACAGAAGTCAAATGATTTGCCTAGGATTATGCAGCTAGCAAGTATCTGGCATATTCCGAAAGGAAATTTTTTTTTTTAATTTTATAATTATAAAAAAATTTTTTTGACAGTATATATGCATGAGTAATTTTTTTTAATAACATTATCCCTTGTAATCATTTTTCCAAATTATCCCCTCCCTCCATCTACTCCCTCCCCTAGATGACAGGCAATCCATACATTTTACATGTGTTACAGTATAACCTAGATACAAGGTAAATCAAATTTTCTTGTTGCACGTTAAGTATTAGATTCTGAAGGTATAAGTAACCTGGGTAGATAGACAGTAGTGCTAACAATTTACATTCACTGGTTCCTTCTCTGGGTGTAGTTGTTTCTGTCCATCATTGATCAACTGGAAGTGAGTTGGATCTTCTTTATGTTGAAGATATCCACTTCCATCAGAATACATCTTCATACAGCATTGAAGTGTACAGCGATCTTCTGGTTCTGTTCATTTCACTCAGCATCAGTTGATATAAGTCTTTCCAAACCTCTTTGTATTCGTCCTGCTGGTCATTTCTTGCAGAACAATAATATTCCATAACCTTCATATACCATAATTTACCCAACCATTCTCCAATTGATGGATATCCATTCATCTTCCAGCTTCTAGCCACTATGAAAAGGGCTGCCACAAACATTTTGGCACATACAGGACCCTTTCCCCTCTTTAGTA
The DNA here is from genome assembly GCF_048593235.1 of Sminthopsis crassicaudata. Lineage (NCBI taxonomy): Eukaryota > Metazoa > Chordata > Mammalia > Dasyuromorphia > Dasyuridae > Sminthopsis > Sminthopsis crassicaudata. The sequence continues at coordinate 176,350,041 of NC_133619.1, read as the reverse complement.
TTTCTTTGGGATATAAGCCCAATAGCAGCAATGCTGGGTCAAAGGGTATGCACAGTTTGACACAGTTCCAAATTGCTCTCCAGAATGGCCGGATTCTTTCACAACTCCACCAACAATGTATCAGTGTCCCAGTTTTCCCACATCCCCTCCAACATTCATCATTATTTGTTCCTGTCATCTTACTTAGCCAATCTGACAGGTGTGTAGTGGTATCAGAGTTGTCTTAATTTGCATTTCTCTGATCAGTAGTGATTTGGAACACTCTTTCATATGAGTGGAAATAGTTTCAATTTCATCATCTGAGAATTGTCTGTTCATATCCTCCCAAAGGACATTTTTAATTAACATGTTTCTGTTGCCTTGATGCTTTCCATTATTATTGTGAATACTGTCTAAATCACATTCTTTGCGATTTTAAAACTAATTTCCTCTGAGAAAAGCCATTACTTCACCCTCCAAGTCATTACTTAAAATCTTTCCAAAGATTTCATCCATGTAAGTACTACTTATAGGGACAGATCCCAGCTCCTTGTCCATGCTATCATAGGTAGTCTTCATGAATTGTTGCAATCAAATTTCAGTCCTCCACTCATTCTCGGAACCTAATCAGCTGGGCAGGATATGCTGGAATGTATTTTATTCCTTGGGCTAATCAATAGGTGATGAAAAATAGTGTCTTCTCCTTTTTGTACAATGTGGAAAACTACATGTGCAGAGTGTTGCACACATTAAGATAGTTACTGTTTTGATTGGTTTTGCTTAACTATTTTTGATACTTGTAAGAGAACTTTCAATGAGCAAGATGTATCAGGAAATGGCTATTTTCGAGGATATCATTAAACTTTTGTTTTAATTAAATTTATTTTTTCTGGCATGTGTGTTTGTGTATTAGTGTTTTTTCTAACAAACTTTTTATAAAAACAACATGATTATCTTTACATAGCAGTAAGTCTTAAATAATTATATATGGTAATATGAATATTTCTGTTGTAGTTATTTACAAACAAATACTAAGAAGTGTTCCATTTCTTTTACCACCATCCCCTTCAGACTTTCATGATGCAGTGAAAAATATGCAGAATTTGGAATCAGAACACGTGGGTTAGAATGCCAGCTCTGCTACTTAATATTGGGCAATTCACTTAACCTCAATTGCCCTCAGTTTCCTTATCTATAAAATGAGCAGGCTGGACTCTGTCTTCGGGCTAAATGTATGATTATATATTCATTTCATCTTCCTAAATGTTTAGGCCCCCTGGTGGCTAAAGATGAACTTATTTTGGTTTTAGATTTTTTCTTTTCTTTTTGAAACTTGGGATCCCCTTATAAAATTCTATTTTATTTTTATAGGTCACTGGGAAAAGCCTTAAAGTTTTTTTTTCCTTAATTTCAGCATATAATATTCCATATAAACAAATTTACTGGATTTGGTTTTCCTTTTTGGCTCTTTTAGACATCTTTGTCGTCCTTGTCATAATCGTGAGAAAGCCAGGGGCCTTGGGAAATATATTTGCCAGAAGTGCCATGCCATCATTGATGAGCAGCCTCTTATATTCAAGAATGACCCTTACCATCCAGATCATTTTAACTGTGCCAACTGCGGGTAAAATATTTTAAGTGTTTTATTTTATTTAAACCAGAATAGTTTAATTTGGTTTGATTTTAATTAGAAAAGAACAGTTACTGTCTTAAAAAAGACCAAACACTTCCTCCTTTAAATGTCATGGGGTATGCTTTTCAACCAGTTAGCTGTCAACAAGAAGAATGCCCATTTAAAAAATATTCTGTATGCTATAATGTTGGGAGTTTAAAGGTTAAAATAAAATTCTTCTGTGTTGTTATCAACACAGCTTTTAAAGACTTAATGATATAACTTAAGAATTATCTGATCTCATTCTTGTGACCCATTTAGTTTCTATTAACACCTTCATTAGAGGTGTGAATATTATTCAGATGGAAATGCAAATTGAACTAATGACAGGAAATTTAAAATCTTTTTTTGTTTGATTTCAGTCAAGCTCTTTCCATGATTTCATACTACTTAGCTATAATACAGAAATGGTTGTTCTTCATAGCAATATTATATTATGAACAATTAGTATTAAATAAAATTGGTTTCCAGCTTAGTTTTGAAAGATTCCTTCAGTTTGATTTGGTTGATTATGTCTATTTGTTATGAAGGGTTTGCTTGTCTTTTTCCCCCCAGAAGAGTGCAGTAGAAGAGAGAAAAATTAATTTTTTGCTAATAAAGAAAAAAAAGTAAAAACTCCCTCAGCTTTGAGAGTTGCATTGAGACTGCTCTTAGAAATGGTGATTGTTTTTCTATAATGTTTAAATGAGAGGATCTAGAATAAAATAAGATTACATGATAAAAAAAGATAAATATGATTGTTTAATATGGTAGCATATATCTGACTTTCCCTGCAGCCTATCCATATTATGTTACCTTAAATGATTTTCTGTTATACTATAACCATCCTGGATGGTTTTGACAAGAATTGAAAGGCTCAGTCTTTTATTAGCTGTTGTGATTCCTGTTTCTCTCTTAATTACTTGAGTTTTAGGAAATAGAAACCAAAAAATGAAAGTGAGAGAAAAAGAGACTCTCTAATGATGTCCTTAAAAATAAAAATAAAATAATTTCAAAGAGTGTATAGGTAAAAAATATTGTTTTGGGGTTTTTTGGTGTCCTTTGAGTGTATGAATATGTGATAATTTTGCTGACTTTTTGGGGGGATAGGAAAGAGTTGACTGCTGATGCTCGTGAATTGAAAGGAGAACTATATTGTTTGCCATGTCATGACAAGATGGGAGTTCCCATTTGTGGAGCCTGTAGACGGCCTATTGAAGGACGTGTTGTAAATGCTATGGGCAAACAATGGCATGTGGAGGTAAGAACCAGGTTGTGAGAATAACTTTTTTCCTTTGACTTTCCATATTATCAAGAACATCTCTTACTTAATTTTCAAATAAATACAGAAAACTATTAGGCTTTTCATTTTGAGATGAAACACTGAGATCACTTAACACTTTTAAGATCTTTCATATCAATGGGAACAGTTGTTTCCAATCTGAAGTACACATCCTACACAAGAAATCTTCTCAAGAAAGCAGAGGTAATATTTTATAAAATACTATTTTATCCTACTGAAATGTTACAGTTGTCAAGTTAGTGAAAACATTTATGGAATACAGAGAGAATGGCTTAGAAGATAAGGGGAAAGGGAGGGACCATTGTAGAGCATTTGAAAAACTTGAAAGAGATGACTGAAGGAATGATTCCTATTGACCAAAATCAAATGAATGAGGTTTAGATGAAGAATCTCAGTGGCAGCAACTTGCTAAAAGACAAACTAACTGATCTCTTACATAATTCAAAATTTCATATTGATTTTTAATCAATGAAGTCACAGAATTGTTATATTCTGTAAAAGCCTATCTCATTCATACCAAAGATGCTACGAGGAATGTTTATGGTAACAACTTATCTCTGTATACCTCATTTTCACTCTCAATCAAATACAAAGGAAGAAACAAACTGGCAATTGAACATAATTTGCAGGTATCTGTTTCAAAAACTACACAAAAAGTAAAGCTATTAACTGACAAGCCAAATCAAGGGACTTACCCTTATGTTCTGAGAACCCTATGTTCTGATAAATATCAAACAACTTTGTTATAAAAACTATTTGGTACTAAATAAAATTTTAGTAAGTTTTAAATTACTCATATATATATACATATGATTACACACGGATACACACAGTAAACTCCAGAATCTATTTCCTTTCATTTTGAATAGAGGATATGAGAAAATTCACTGAAATCCTAGAGGTTAAGGTTAAGTATGGAATATGAGAGCCAAAAACAGTTGTTTACACTACACACCAGTACAGAGTATCTTTTGACTATCAGATTTGTGCTATAGGTCTTTCTGATATTTTCCCTCCCTATCACTTATTTCTGCAGCAAAAAATTCCCCATCCCTTTTTTGAATTTGCATTTCAGTAGGTCATGTTCCAAAGCAGCCTCTTTTCTGATTTTTAGAGGACAGAGTATAGAATTTGCTCAATGGTAAAAAAAGAAATGGCCATTTTATCACATGTAGATTTTTGTATTTCAGAGTTTCAGGATTCAAGTGTTAACATTAAAATAAAAACAAGGCAACTCAGAAATGATATATACATTTTCTTTGCAGCATTTTGTCTGTGCCAAGTGTGAGAAGCCATTTCTTGGGCATCGTCATTATGAAAGGAAGGGCCTGGCATATTGTGAAACTCACTACAATCAGGTGATTGTTATATTTTTTAAAAACCATATTTACTTGTTATTATGAATTCTAAGATTTTATCTTATAAAAAAATAATATAAAAGTTACCTCTTTTCCTCCTTGGCAGAGATAGGGGACTATGGGTATAGAGCACAGCTATGTAAGAGGTGGGCTTTTGTTCCTCAAAATAAAGTTTGTTTTTTGGTTTTGTTTTTGTTTTTTTGCCAAATTCCTACAATGGATAATTGGATTGCTAACCCAAAGTGTAGTTTTTAGTAGTTACCCAATATTTTTTGCTTCTAAGCATAAAAGAGATGTAGAATGGTTCAGTTTGCATTGCCAGTGAAGTTTTAAACTTTCCTCTTTTTTTTTTTTTCTTCTACAGCTATTTGGTGATGTTTGTTTCCACTGTAATCGTGTTATTGAAGGAGATGGTAAGCCTCTTATAAGATGTCACTGTAATTTGTATAAATGTAGAAAATTATAAGGAATGAGTATGCTTTTTTCAAATTATAAAATGTGATTATCATCTTCATTTCTCTTTCTACCTCTATGGAGTGAGTCTCTGACAGTGTGAGCAGAGTCATATTTATTACCAAGAAAAGGAAAGATGTTTAATACTTTGAACTTAGAATAGTTATCTCATTTTTTAAAGCTTTTTATTTTCAAAATATATGCATGGATAATTTTTCAACATTGACTCTTGCATAGCCTTGTGCTTCAGATTTTCCCCTCCTTTTCCCCACCCTGTCCCCTAGATAGCAAGGAATCCAATATGTGTTATACATGTTAAAATATATGTTAAATCCAATATGTGTAAACATATTTATACAATTCTCTTGTTGCACAAGAAAAATCAAATCAAAATGGAAAGAAAATGCAAGCAAACAACATCAAAAAAGAGTGAGAATATTATGTTGTGATCCACATTCAGTTCCCACAGGCTGCTTTCTGAGTGTATAGATGGCTCTCTTCACAAGATCATTGGAACTGGCATCAATCAGAATAGTTATTTCATATCTTATATGAAGCTCATGGTTAAAGAAGCATATTCTAATTGCAGCATCATATTTATTTCAGTCAATTAGTATAAAGCTAAATTCTAAAAGAATTAGACTGTGGGCAATTAGGAATTTTAAATAAGGAGTTCAGTATGACATAGCACTTGATCCTCTGCTTCTTGTAGTCACAGATGTTCACTCCCACAAGATGTGTCATTGATATGACAATGAATAGTGTGAGAACCATTGTTTTAAATTTTCTAATAATACACTGGGGGTAGGGATCCTGTTTTATTTCCATACTAATTATGGATTAGAAACCATGGAGGCTGAGGGAATATGTTTATAAGGAATAACTCTAGCCTCTCAGGTTGTTTGGGAAAACAACCCTAACCCTGCAAATGCTAATACCCTGGCCCCTGCACCAAGAAACATTTCTGTTGTTCTTATCACCCATGTACTTTGGTAACCATGTCATTCTGTTTGACTGAAACAAAAAGGAAACAGCTGTGTTTGGAAATGGTTGTCAAGCACAAATCTACCAGAAACATCCTGGATGCAAGTTTTTGAATGTGCTTGTTGCCAGTATGCTTTATTACTCAGGAAGTACTTTCTCAAACAGGCTGCCCCCATGCAATTAGCAAAGGATTCATGTTCAGAAAGCAAGCAATAAAACCTATGAAAGTCACAAATATTTAATTCTTTCCTGTGTGAAATAACTTGTCAGGTAAAAAAAAAAAGGGAGTGATTTACTGGTTTAAAAAAAAAAAAGGGGAGGGGGATAGTGGGAGAAAGAGTTAAATAAACAATAATGTATTTGGAATACTATAAAACAATGAAGGCAAATAAGAGGAATGTAAAAAAAATCTAGAAAAATTTTAATGAAATAATGAAAAGGGGAAAAAAAAACAAGATGCATACTGATAAAATCAATAGAAGAGAAAATGAATAGACACAGAATCCTGATGAAAGTTGAGGAGTAACTAAAAAGTTGTAAGATACTTTGTATTAAAATTTATTTAAATATAAATAGTTATCAAATGTGTTTAATTAATTGTATTGATGCCAAACAGTTATAGAATCAATTTTTAAAAGAAAAATGTTAATAAAAAATGGCAAGAGTCATTCCTGAGTTTTATTCTGTTCAAAGGTGAAAAATGAATACCCAATTTGGAGCAGTTAGGTTAAATTTGTATGAGAGGTTTTGCTTTATTTTTAATTTGGAGACACCACCATTTAATTTAAATCTTTATTAAAAGGACTGGATATTTCCACTAATGTTGCCATTGACTGCTGATTCAAGGCAAAGGAATGAAATAGTTTTAGCTACATTTTAAGGTAATGAATTTTAGATATTTTTGACTCAATACCAGCAACTTTGTGACTATTGACAGAATCTGTTACTTTTCTTTCTAGTTGTTTCAGCCCTGAATAAGGCCTGGTGTGTGAACTGCTTTGCCTGTTCTACTTGCAACACTAAGTTAACACTCAAGTAAGTTCTGTGATTTAAGTCCATGTGAATCTTTTAGATGTTAAAATATGTATATATAAGCAGAGGTTAAAAAAAAAGTGGATATAGAACTCGTCCTGTGATTTCAACTTTTTATCTGTCCTTTCTGTCTGAGCTCCTAAAATCAAAGATTCCTTAACTCTTCTCTATTCTTTCCTCTGTTTCTTCTTTGTTCTGCTCAAAGGGATAAGTTTATTGAAATTGATCTAAAACCAGTCTGCAAACACTGTTACGAGAAAATGCCAGAAGAATTTAAACGACGACTTGCTAAACGGGAGAAAGAAGCAAAGGATAAGGACAAGCAGAAAAAGAAAAAGCCAATCTGTTTGTAAACTTTTCTATCTCTTCTTTCAGCATTTCCAGTACTTTCTCCTTTGGTTAGTGCTTTAGGAACTTTTTTTCTTTTCATTTTTCTCCTTTTTTTTTTTCTTTCTTTCTTCCTTTTTTTCCCTCTTTTTTTGCATGTGTTTGTGACTACCCAAGAAGTTGAAATACTGGTAATAATCATGTGCATCTGAGGTCTGCCAGTTAGATTACTTATCAGCTAATCTTATTAGGTATGTTTTTTTGGTTTTGGTTCTTGGGTTTTTGGGGTTTTTTGCAAGATAAGTAATTTTGTTTTTGCACTCTTTTTATTTTACCTAGACATCAATGTGTAAAAATGATAGCTAATTATAGCACTTTAAGGTTTGTAAACCACTTTGCAAATGTGTCTTATTTTTTCTTCACAAAAACTCATCTCCATTTTATAGATGAAGGAACTGAGGCAGACTGAAATCGTGACTTGGCTAGTATCATACAGTTCAATCTCTGAGACCAAATATGAACTTCTTGACTCTATCTAGTCCCTCAAAATAAATGTATTTATAGGAGAAAAACATTGATTTTGTTAAATTGAATGGGACAGCTGTGTAAATATTCCTTACTTCTATTCACTTGACTTTCTTCTATTTCTACTTTGCCGGTCCTCAACCCCTACTATTTGCCTCTTCTGCTACTATTCTCTAAATGCTGCTAAAGGACATCATGAAACTATTATTATTGGATCCAGTCTAATCTTGCTTAATTAAGCTCAGCTGTGTTCTCATTGCTACAAGGTGATTTTGTCTCCTATTGACTCTCCTCTTTAATCCTTATGCCCTCAAGTTTCATCCCTTTTCCTTAGCTCAAGAGATACTCATCTCCTACTCTTGAGTCTACATTATGGATTCCTTAAGCTCCCTTCTTCTATCTAATAATAATAATGATAATGATAATAATAGGTAACATTTGTAAAGTGACTACTATGTCTCAGGTGTTGTACTAAGTACTTTACAAATATTTTCTTTGCAAACTTCTCAATATCCTTAACTGTTATTTCTTTATTCCCAACATTTTCTCCAAAAATGATAGTTCTTGCCAAAGCATTTGTAAGGTCATTAAAACCTTCTTATCACTAAATGTTATTTTTTTTTCTAGTCTTTTATAACATTTTTGTTGATCTCTCATTGTTGATCTCCACCATTCTTAATAATGTCTCTTTCCCTAGCTTTTATAAAGCAGATTCTCATGGTCTCTCTGAACCTCTCTTTAACTCTTTTGTGGGCTCTTTCCAACCTTTAATTTTTTTCCTCTGAGATTCATTCAGTTCTTGATACTTTTTTCTTCATTCTTCTTTCTCTTTGGTAAATCCATCAGAATCCACAGCTTTAGTTGTCAGCTTGTGAGGAAGATTTCTAATCATTCTGTAGTATTTCACTTATGTCAATCTGCCTGATGACTAGCTAGACTAACTCCACTTTCATGTCCCACCAGTACTCAACATGTTCAAAATTTGTTTCTTCTTTTCCTCAAAACCTGCCCCTTCTCCTAAATTCTCAGTTGGTATTGATACCACCACTCTCAAAGCTTCCTGGGTTTTAATATTAAAATTACCTTTGATTTTTATCTCATTTTCACAGCCAGTCAGTTGTCAAGTCTTATCAATTTTACCGTGACAGTATGTGTCAGCTTCATCCTTTGCTTTCCCACTCCTGTAACTTCGAACCTTTGACTACACTATTCTAATATCATCTTATATGGTCCTCAGATCCCCATTCTATCTAGTCTTTACTCCACCCTTCACAACCTTGTAACCTTGTAATTGTACTTTATTTCTGCATTATTGTGTTTTTTGTTTTGTAATCTTCACTACTTTACAATCCGTAGTGCTTTGGCCTGCCATTGACTGATGAATAAGATATAAACTAATCTTGGCATTCAAAACCATCCAGTCCAGTTCTTACCCTTTGAGACTTTTGTCATATTACTCCCCTTCATATATTCTCCTTTCCAGATAAACTAGACTATTGTTGATTCCTCTTTTTCATCCAATTCTCTTCTGTCTTCATTTCTTTGCTTCTATCACTCAATAATGCCTAAAATGTTTATTCCCCTCTCTTCCCACTACCTTAATGCTTTCTTGGTCTTTGAAAGGCCTCTTCTTCCTACAAGCTATAAGTGATTGAGAGCCTCTCCCTCAATTAGATTGCAAATTTAGTAAGAACAGGATCTAAATCATATCCATTTTGGCATTCCTAATAAATAGCATAGTACCTCATATATATGTAGGTGTATTTTAATCTGATGTATTTTGGCTCTTACTGATTCCTAGCCCACCCTTGATTTACTTTTTTCAAAATGCTTTATATGTGACTGTATTCTTGTGATAACCACAGTATTTTCGAGTGTTAAACACATAGTAGTCATTCAACCATTTCATCTGTATAAACCTTAAAACAATTCCTTTTTTTAAAATCCTTTCAATAAAGTCACCTGTCTAGCAGACTCTGGCCTCTATCTCTATTCAAGAAATTATCATCAAAAAACAAAAACCTAGCTGTGTGACCCTGGGCAAGTCACTTAACTTCAATTGCCTCAGCAGAAAAAAAAAATTTAAATCTTATGTGTCTATTTGCCTTTAAATGGTTTTGACACTTATAATGTATATTTAATTCTAGAATTCAAAGAATAGTATTTCATCCTCTTACATCTTGTTGCATAGCAAGCATGCTTTCCCTGTTTTTCTATTCTTATGTGTGTTTTAAGTTTTTTTTAAAAATTGACTTATCATAACAATATTTGCATTTCTTTTTTAAACTTAAAATTTCTATGGAAGAAAATCTAACAATAGTAAACATGAAAATATGGAGAGATTATCAAAATCTTTCTAGAAAGCAATGTCTTATTTTATTAAAAGGAGTATAATTTCTCAGTACTTTTGTGGAAAATACATCATCTAACAAGAGCATTTGAATGAATGAAAGAAAAAATATCTATTAAGAGATTATTTTTTGGGGGGGTTGTGCTGCATTGAGTGAGGGGGGAATGAAAATACAATCAAGCAAGATTTTGATATGAAACTACTTACCTGAAGTATTTGAGTAGCTAGGTCCCTATTAGTACAAATAATGAATCTCCTGAAGTGGTAACATTATTCAAATTCACACTATATCTTTCCATTAGGTTGGAACCAGTGGACATATTTTACATAATTATTATTTTAGATAGTGTGAATTTGAATACAGGAGATACAGGAGATTCATTGTTTGTACTGACAAAACTTAGCTGTATTTTTATTCCAATTGAAAATAGCCCTTATTTGAATTGTCTATGAAAGAATCTTTTTATTTTTTTATCTTTTTTTATTAATTTTATAATTATAAATGTTTTGATAGTATATTGCATGAGTAATTTTTTTAAATAACATTATCCCTTGTATTCATTTTTCCAGATTTTCCTCTCCCTCCCTCTACTCCCTCCCCTAGATGACAGGCAATCCCATACATTTTACATGTATTACAGTATAACCTAGATACAATATATGTGTGTAAATCCAATTTTCTTGTTGCATATTAAGTATTGGATTCCGAAGGTATAAGTAACCTGGGTAGATAGACAGTAGTGCTAACAATTTACATTCACTTCCCATTGTTCCTTCTCTGGGTGTAGTTGTTTCTGTCCATCATTGATCAGCTGGAAGTTAGTTGGATCTTCTTTATGTTGAAGATACCTACTTCCATCAGAATACATCTTCATATAGCATTGTAGTGTACAACGATCTTCTGGTTCTGCTCATTTCACTCAGCATCAGTTCATGCAAATCTCTCCAAGCCTGAAAGAATCTTTTTATAGGAAGATCTAAAAAGCAATTTCCAAATTGATGTAAAAAACAAAACAAAACAAAGTCTTCTTATTAAGAGCAAATTATTAATATTTTAACATTAATAACAAAATTGCTCAAATGTTAAACTTTTGTTGAGGCTCAGTGTTAAGTAAGTACTGCTGTTACGTTGATTTAAAAATTACTACTTAAAAATAGAATTTTTTGAAATCTGAAATATTTCATTTATTTATCTCTTTTTGAGTATGACCTTTTATGCTCACTCATCGAATACTTGTTGACTGAATTTCAAAGAGTTGGATAATGTTTACAAGTCAGAATATTATTTAATTTATTTAACTCTTATTTAATTTCAAACTCTTGACCCTAGATTCCAAAATTAGCAGATCATTAAGATGGCCTTTTTGAAATGGTATCTACCTTCTAGTAGTAGAAAGGGAGGCAGCACAAATCTTACCTTTTTTGCTACAAGTTTTGCCATGAAGTGAAAGTTGTGCTGTTTGATGTTTGATATTAATTTAGGATTTGTACATATCTACAGAATAAGCTGGGAATGGGAAGATGTCTAAAAATTTTCAAAAACTTTCTAATTTCTGTGAATTTTTTTATAATAGAAACAACCATTTTATCACTATTACTTTTTTCATGGTCAAAACATCTTTTTTGGGAAAATCCATTTTGTTTTAAAGATAAAATCTTCAAAGTTACTTTTCTTTCTTTCTTTTTTTTTTTTTTTTTTTCCCCTTTTCTGAGGCTGGTGTTAAGTCACTTGCCCAGGGTCACACAGCTAGGAAGTGTTAAGTTTCTGAGACCAGATTTGAACTCCAGTCTCCTGAATTCAAGGCTGGTGCTCTAGCCACTGCGTCACCTAGCTGCCCCCCAAAGTTACTTAATCTAAAATTTTTGGTAATATATAATGTTGCTACCAAGTTTTCAGAGCAAACCTGTGATACAATGATGTGTTTATAGTCCCATAAATAATGTGTGTGTGTGTGTGTGTGTGTGTGTGTGTGTATAATAGATTTTATTAAAGAGAATTAAAAGCATTAGCATTGCTAAAAGATTCTTCAGTTTACCAAAAGTATTTACTAAAAATTTTCTTTAAATAAAAAACTTCCTAATACTTCACTTAAAAACAGTTACAATGAGAAAACAATAGATGTAGGTTAACATTTCAGGAACACAACTTTTTTAATAGCAAGCTTCTACAAAAATTTTTTTAATTGTCTAAAAATGGCAAAGCCAGATGTGAGTATCCAGATGTACATTAGCATAATAAAACTATCGGTATAGACTGGGATAAGGGTATCTTTGCCTCAGTGAGAGGGATTAAGTTAAGGCTTTAGTCTTTTGTTTACACTGGAAGGATATCATGATATATTAATTTGCCTCAACAAAATCACTTCATATTATTTAGGTTGTTATGTTTAAAACATTTCCACTAATGTATCTTCTTTTTCTTTCTCACCCCCTCCTTTTTTTTTTTTTTTTTTTTTTTTAACATTTTTAGGAATAAATTTGTGGAGTTTGACATGAAGCCTGTCTGTAAGAAATGCTACGAGAAATTTCCATTAGAACTGAAGAAAAGACTTAAGAAATTGGCTGAAACCTTGGGGAGGAAATAATTATTTTTTGTTTGTTTTTTAAATCTCATCTTTCATATACAAATATTAGGAAATGTTACGTTACTTGATTTCATTCACCCTCTTTCATGGTTTTATCCCATAAGAGTAAAAATTTAAAAGCTTGTATAACTCAAATAGCTTCACAATGTTGTTATAATGCCCTTTTTTCCTTTAAAAAACTTTCATATGGCCATATTTAGAACACAGCTGAAATTCTCCATTTGCCCTCTCAACAAAAACTCATTTGTAGATATAGACTATACTTGCATGGCAAGTTTCATATGATTAAATTCAAATTAATTAAGGCCAAAAAAAAAAATCTAACTTATTTTTTATGAAAGTCTTAGTTTTTGGATGATTCAGCTACCTAATTATGAAATAATTTTGAATCAGAGTTAAAAGAAAATTACTGTCATTTGAGCAAAAATTAACATGCAAAGCTTAGTGGGGGTTTTTTGGGGTTTTGTTTTGGTGTTTTTTTGGGTTTTTTTTTTTTTTTTTGAGTATCAGATCAGAGATCTTGATTTTCAGGTTGCCAAGATAGGAAACAAGTTTATTCGGAACTACTTGAATTTTGCTATTTTTCTGTTAAATGAAATGAGTATTCTGCATGGTTTTATATTTTACTCTTATTCTTTATGAATCTTATTCTTTCAGATATATAACAATAGTTTAGGTTATCTAGCAAATATGTATTCAGTTTTTAAATTTTCTTTTTTTGTGTGTGCAGAGAATTTATACCAGGATTTGAAAAGACATACTTTAACTATATTGGACATATGAAGTATTTTTTTTTAATGTATTAAAGCAAATATTCTTATCATGCTTTTAGGTTTTGACAAGCTATAGTCTTAGAATAGGATATAGAACTCAATTTTATGTAATCTTGGAATGTTGACACTTTTAAAAACAGTGAATGTATGTATCTGTATTGGTCAGACTTCTTTTAATATTCTCTCTAATAACTATGCTTTATATACAATCAAACTCACTTTGCCTTAGAAAAGTGTGTCTTTTAATCAGAAGCTCTTGCTGCTTGGTATAATAACAAATTAAAAAAACAAACAAGTGAACTTAATTAGACTAGTAAACCCAAATTCCTTTACCATAGCCTTAAATATTTTTAAAAATATTTTTCCAGATAAAGCTCATGGAATTTATTACTTGTTTTTCAGAAAGTGAGAGATGTAAATACTATGCTTCATAATTTCTGTCTTGGTTTCATTATCCAGTAAGATACTTTTTTTTTTCCTTACAGAAAGGAAGTAGAAGTAACTTTAGATTACTTGGATACAAGCATTTTCTTAAAGTTAATTTTAGCCCTCAAATAAGATATCCAACAGTTTCTCAACATGACTATCCATATGAATTTGTTACATAATAGAAATGCAATTCTAGAAACATTTTTTTTTTTTAAATACTATTTTTGTCATCAGGATCAGTCCAACATAAAGTGCTCAAAATGAACTCTAAGGGGGAGAAAACATCAGTTTGCCAAAGCATCTTTGGAAATTTTTTTTAATGATTTTTCCATCTCTTTAATCAACTAACTGGGAACTACTAGGCTCCCTTGAATACTTTAAATAAGTAGTTATTTCTCAGACAACTTTCACCAAAGTAAATTTTCGTATTGATTTCAAACTTGCTGTTTTTGTTTTTAATGTTTTGGCATCATATGGTAGCCCAACATGTAAACCCTTCATGTAAAACATTAAATTAATAGGTAGTTTGAAGTTAAATGTATTCATTCAACAATTATATACTGGATTCCTGTTATTTGCAAGTTGTAGGGTCTATAGGTGTAAAGAAATAATTTTTTCAATTTAACCTTCAGTTACTGCTCCTTAAAACTGTGCCTTTATCATCTCAAATATGACCAGCAACATAAAATCTAAGAAATACTTTTTCAATATCAGTCACTAAGTTGGAGAGAATTTTCAAAACTAGTCTAAATATTAAGAAGAGCAACACAAATTTGTCAGAGAAGAGACAGGAAAAAACACCACCATTATGGATTGTATAAGTTTAATAAGGATATACTTAATACATAAGTAGGCAAAGTAGGTTTTTGCCTACTAGTATATCCCTAATAACTGAAATTTTTTTAACAATTCATTTCTGTTTTGGCATAGATGTCCTCATTTAAAATGCAGATTACTTGAGAGTGGTCAATATCCTTAACTCTATAATATATATTTGTTCATTACATATGAGGTCCTTTGTGGAGGGAAAATATTAGAGCCATTGGCAGTGTGAAGGGAAGAGACTATCAGGGAAGGGAGGAAAGTTCTTAGGGAAGGAATGCCAAAGAGGCAAGCTGCCTACCTGGCAATTTTTGTCCACAGAACTTGTTCTAATCACAATTCTTGTCAGGTTAGTAAGGCACTAGTTAAGCTTCGCAATTTGTAGACAGTGTCTGTTTTACATCTTTGTCTTAACATTTAAGTCTCAGTGTAAGAAACTAAATGTTATGAAATAAACCATGGCCCTTACTTACATGTGAGTAAGTGCAATTTCTCTTAGAAATAAGCCAAATATGTAGGGGGAACATGTTAAGGTACAAGGAAAATGGACTGTTAACACTATTTTGAAATAAGACATTATGTTGCCTTACCTATTTGCTAAAATAGCTCTTTCCAAGTGAAAGAAAATGTAAAAAGGCTAATAATATATCAAAATCTATGACTTCTAGATTGTAAGCCTGATGGCAGGGACACTATATTAATATTTTAATGTCTTATCTAGCAGTATATCCTTGGTGCTTAATAAATATTTAAAATAATTAACAATAGTTTATTGTGTGTTGTTTTTCATTTGAATGGCTTTGAAATACCATGAGAATTCATTCGATAGTGTCAAAGGACAAATAGGCTTTTAATGTTATATATGAGCTAACTATACATCCAGTATTCAGTAATAATGTGATTATATACATGTGTGTATACATGTATTCACATACATACTTTCATTAAAGACATGATCTGATCCATGTACAAACACATGTGTAATCAATGGCCCAGGGATTATGTTTGTCCTGTTCAGACTTGAGTAACTTCTCATAAATCATTCTTTAGTTTATTCCCCGAGGTTATTCCTTGGAAACAGTTAGCATAGATCTCAGGTCTCTACAAAATGATTTAGAAGAGAGGAGAAGAACCCTCTGTTCCCAAACAAATATTTACACTAACAATGTATCAGATAGAGGACAGATTTTCTCTTACCTAAAAGAAAATTAATCCTACAAAGAACTTATATCTGAGTTTCAAGAAAAGGAAAGCTTCATATAATAAAAACGACAGTTCTACCTAAACTGATCTATTTATTGAATAACATTCCAATTAAGTTACCCCCCCAAAAAAAAAAAAAAGCTAGGAAAAATGAAATTTATTTGGAAGAACAAAAAGTCAAAAATATTAAAAGAATCAATTTTTTAAAATGTAAAGAAAAGAGGTCTAACAGTACCAGTGATTTTAAGCTATGTGGTCTGGTTAAGAAGTTGAAAGATGGAACCTTAGACGTGCAATTCACAGTAGAAATGATTATAGGAACTTTATGTTTGATAAATGTAAAGATTTTTAAGATGTGGATCTAAGAATTAACTATTTGGCTTAAAAATTTTTTGTTGGGAAAGCTGAAAAGCAGTTTGGCATAAACAAGGTATAAACCAATATCTTTTAACCATTTGCTAACATCTCATAAGTAAATTAGAAGAGCATGGAATATATTACCTATCAGACGTATGGATAAGAGAAGGATTTGTGAATAAAGAAGAGAATCCAACATTGTGAAATATAAAATGGACAACTAATTACACTACATTGAAAAGGGATTATGCAATAAGTGAATGTAACCAAAATTAGCAGAAAAGCAGAAAATTAAGGGAAGCATTATAGCCATACATTGACCACAAGATTGGGTGTCTGAAAGGAGAAAGAGCAAAGAGTTCCCATCAAGAACAAGAAAATGTCAATGGGAAAAGTCTTTTTTTTTTTTTTTTTTTTTTTTTAACAAATCACTTTATGTTCAAAACATATGCAAAGATAGTTTTCAATATTCACCCTTGTAAAACTTTGTGTTCCTTTTTTTCCCCCTCCCAACATGTGTGATTCTTCTATATATATTTCCACAATTATGCTGCACAGGAAAAATCAGATCAAAAAAGGGAAAAAAGGAGAAAGAGAACAAAAAACAACAACAAAAAAGGTGAAAATATTATGCTGTAATCCACAATTAGTCCCCACAGTCCTCTCTCTGGATGCAGGTGACTCTTCATCATCAGACAATTGGAACTGGCCTGAATCATCTCATTGTTGAAAAGAGCCAAGTCCATCAATTGATCATCACGAAATCTTTTTTTTTTTTTTTTTAATCACGTAATCTTGTTGCTGTGTATATTGTTCTCTTGGTTCTGCTCACTTCACTTATTATTAATTCATGTGTTTCCAGAATTTTCTGAAATCAGCCCACTCATCAATTTGTATAGAACAATAATATTACATTTCTTTTATATACCATAACTTATTTACCTGTTACGCAAATGATAGGCATACACTTAATTTCCAGTTTCTTGCCACTACAAAAATGGCTGCTACAAACGTTTTTGCACATGTAGACCTTTTTTCCTTTTTAATGATATTTTTGTGATACAGACCCAGTAGAGACACTGTTGGATCACATCGTTTTTATACCTTTTTGGTGATAGTCTCAAACCACTCTCCAGAATAGTTGGATCATTTTACAACTCTACCAATAATGTATTAGTTTCCCACATCTCCAACATTTATCATTATCTTTTCCTGTCATCTTAGCCAATCTGAGGTGTGAAGTGGTACTTTAGAGTTGCTTTAGTTTGCATTTCTCTAATCAATAGTGATTATTAGCAGTTCTTTCATGTGACTAGAAATGGTTTTAATTTCTTTATCTAAAAATTATCTCTATATCCTTTGATCATTTAATAATTGGGGAATGACTTGTTTTTTTTTTAATATATTTGAGTTCTCTACATATTTTATTTATTAAGGTTAAAATTTTTTTTAAAAAACATATATATAGATAATTTTCAACATTCACCCTTGCAAAACCTTGTGTTTCAAAAAATTTTCCCTCCCTTCCCCTTATCCCCTCCCCTAAGTGTCAAGTAATCCAAAATATGTTAAGCATGTACAATTATTTTATACATATTTTCACAATTATCATGCTGCACAAGAAAAATTAGATCAAAAAATGAGAAAGAAAAAATGCAAGCAAACAACAAAAAAAGTGAAAATAATATGTTGTGATCCACACTCAATTCTCACAGTCCTCTCTCTAGGTGCAGATGGTTCTCTTCATCACAAGACCCTTAGAACTGGCCTGAATCTTATCACTGTTGAAAAGAGCCAATTCTATCAGAATTGATCATCTCATAATCTTGTTGTTGCTATGTACAATGATGTCCTGTTTCTGCTCACTTCACTTACAGCATTTTTTTCATATGACTAGAAATGGTTTTAATTTCATTTGAAAATTGTCTTCATTTTCTTTGGCCATTTATCAATTGGAGAATAGCTTGAATCAATTGAGTCAATACATAGGGAATTAAGACAATTCTGTATGTATTTTAGAAATGAGACTTCTATCAGAAACACTGGCTGTAAAAATTTCTCTCCAGTTTTCTGCTTCCTTTCTAATCTTTGTTACATTGGTTTTGTTTGTACAAAACCTTTTAAATTTATTGTTATCAGAATTATCCATTTTGTATTTCATAATGTTCTCTAGTTCTTCATTCTTCCCTTTTCCACAGAACTGAGAGTAGATTATTCCTTGTTCTAATTTGTTTATAACATCACCCTTTATGTCTGAATCCTGAACCCATTTCAACTTTATCTTGGTATAGAATTGGTCATACTGTTTTGCAGTTTCCTCAACAATTTTTATCAAATAGTCCTTATCTCAGAAGCTAGAGTCTTTGGGTTTATCAAACACTAGATTACTATAGTCATTGACTATTGTGTCTTGTGAACCTAAACTATTCTACTGATCTACTACTGAATCCTATTTTTTAAAGCCAAATTTTCTATTCAGTTCTTGTCTTTTCATTAGGAATGTTTGAATATCTTTTGTTTCATTGAATATCCACCTTTTTCCATGTAGTATGAAGTATATTGTTGTTCTGGGTTTTTTGTTTTTTTTGCTGAGGCAATTGGGGTTAAGTGACTTGCCCAAGGTCACACAGCTGGGAAATGTTAAGTGTCTGAAACCAGATTTGAACTCAGGTCCTCCTGATTCAGGGCTGGTGCTTTATCCACTGTGCCACCCAGCTGCCCCCAATGCTTATTTTTCTTAAAGACTCTGAATCTAGGAGGCTTGACTTTCTTATCTTCTTCTGATGTGTGTTTTGATTAGGTTTGCTTGGCCTCCTCCCATACCCTAGTGTGACAGATCTTTCCTGAGGACCTTCCAAGCTGTCCTTGGTGTCTGTGGACTGAGAAGTCTGGTTGCTATAACTGATTCAGAGGCTTCAAGGCCTGCTCTTGGTTTGCTGGGGTCAGGCTGTGCTGAGGTTGCCCTCCCATTCTGGTGCAACCGACCTTTCCTGCAGTCCTTGTCTTTGGCTAGAAAGTTATTCAACTCCATCTTTTTTGTGGGTTGGTAATGCCGGAGAAACTGAGACAAGACAGAAATTAGACTTTTTAATATTTTAATAGTGGAGAATTTGGACTAGCAAAGCTATACTAGCCATAGCCAGCCTGCTGGATTGGATTCTTGTCTCAAAGCATCCAGCAGCCAACAAGTAATTCCAGAGACTTTTATGGGGTTCCACTATCAGGGAAACAAAGGCAAGGGAGGGGGGCAGAACACTGGGTGAATGGAAATTCCAGGAAGGATCATAATTTTTTAATTCTGACAGGTTGGGAGTCAAGAAGATGGTTGAGCAGGAGAAAGAAATTCTGAGACTAGGAAATACCCAAGTGTTTGAGATAAACCATCTGGAGTTTTATGACTCTTTGGAATGTGAGAGTGGCCAGAGGCCCCCTATTCTCTCATTCCCAACAGGGTAAGGAAGTGGAGGTTGCCAACAGGGAAACTGAGGCATTATATTCTGATGCTCTAAAATTTATTTAATCATTATTTAAATTATTTGGAGATGTTTGCCATCTTTGCTCAGCCCCAAATTGCCTTTCAAAATAGTTACACAATTCATAATACCCTTCATAATAGATGCATATCTGTTTTCTTTCTTATCATTCCATCTCTTGCCTCTCAGCATTTTTCTGGTTGTCTCTAATGCCTGGGATGCTCTTCCTCT
Organism: Sminthopsis crassicaudata; assembly: GCF_048593235.1. Lineage (NCBI taxonomy): Eukaryota > Metazoa > Chordata > Mammalia > Dasyuromorphia > Dasyuridae > Sminthopsis > Sminthopsis crassicaudata. Next base: position 176,330,206 of record NC_133619.1, on the reverse strand, counting down.
TTTGATCTGACTACTATTTTTCCTGGCTTTCCTTAAGTCCAATTAAAGTCCCATGTACAGGAAGTCTTTCCCAAACTCTCTTAACTCTTCCCTCTTTTAGTTATTTTCTATTTATAATATATAACTTATTTGTACATATTTAATTTGGTTATTGTTTCCCCCATTAGGCTGTTAGTTCCTCAAGGGCAGGGCTGTTTTTTGTTTCTTTTTGTATCCCTAGGACTTGATATAGTATATAATATATAGCATATTGTATGGTATAGTAATAGTATAGTATAGTATAGTATAGTATAGTATAGTATAGTATAGTATAGTATAGTATAGTATAGTATAGTATAGTATAGTATAGTATAGTATAGTATAGTATAGTACATAGGGTATATAAAATAGCCTGGCATATAGTAAGTGCTTAATACATGTTCATTGCTTAACTAATTTTTCCATATTTTTGTCAGCATGGAATTTGTTCTTACCATTTTGTTCAATGTGGCAGAAGTGAGGTTATATCTTAGATTTTTTTAAAAATTAAATTATTACACATGTAAATCCTTTTCCTTTTTTAATAATCTCTTTGGGAGATAATAGTGGTATTTCTGAGTCAAAAGGAATGCACAATTTGGTTTCCATTTGGACATAGCTCCAAATTGCTCTTCAGAATGTTTGAATCAATTCACAATTCCATCAGTAAGGCATTAGTGTCCCAGTTTTCCCACATCCTCTCCAACATTTATCACTTTCCTATTTTGTCATATTAGCCAATCTGATAGGTGTGAGGTGGTATTTGTTTTAATTTGCATTTCTCTGATCAAAAGCAATTTAAAGCACTTTTTAATATATTTATAGCTTTGATTTCTTCATCTGACTGCTTTCTATTCATATCCTTTGACATTTATCAATTGGGAAATGACTTGTATTTTTGTATATTTTAACTGAGTTCTATCTTGACTTCATTCTTCTTTGATATCCTAGATATTCTCTTCTAACCTTTATTTTCTTCTGGTTCTCCTTTCTTTCTTTCTCAGTCTCCTTCTTTAGATTTTTATTCAGATCAAGCCCAGTAACTGTTGGTTGGCATTTTTCTTAACCCACAGCTTTTTCTCTTCAGTTTTTTATTTTTTATTTTTTTTTTAATCCATATGGAGTATTCCTAACTTCTTATGAATCATAGTCTTCTTTGAGTAGTCTGGTGAGACCTAAGTCCCCTTTCTCAAAATCATGTTTTTAATTGTATAAAGTGCAATATAAATGAAATTATTTTAAAATAATTATAAATTTTTTTCAGTTTAAAAATCTTTTTAAAGTTAAAAAAAAATTTGGCCTCATGTTAAGACCCCTTGTTTTAGAGAATTGCCTAGAGCAATGGTGTCAAATTCCTAACTGAAAGGGGGCCATTCTTCTATGCATAATGATCTCTGTGGGCTGAAAATTGATTTTTAACAAATGTATTCTTTGTTTTACTGCTTTTACATTCATTTTGTTAAATATTTCCCAAATATATACATGTACATACATATATATATGTATATATATATGTATATATATATATATATAAAATTTTATTTTTTATTATAGCTTTTTATTTTTAAAACATTTGCATGGATAATTTATCAACATTGACTCCTGCAAAACTGGGTATCAAATTTTTCCCTCTTTTCCCTCCACCCCTTCCATTAGATAGCAAGTAATCCAATATATGTTAAACATGTTTAAAAAAATGTTAAATCCAATATATGTATACATATTAAACAATTATTGCGCTGCACACACACAAAAAAAATTCAAATCAAAAAGGAAAAACAAAATAAGAAAACAAAATGCAAACAACAAAAAGAGTGAATATGCTATTGTGATTCACACTCAGTTTCCACAGTTCTCTCTGGGTGTAGATGCTCTTCATCACAAAATCATAGGTATTGGTATCAGTTTTCTCATTGATGAAAAGAGCTACATCCATTGGAATTGGTCTTCATCTAATCTTGTTGTTGCCATGTACCTCCTGGTTCTGCTTGTTTCATTTAACATCAGTTCATGTTAGTCTCTCCAGGACTTACTGAGATCATCCTACTGATCATTTCTTTCTTTTTTTTTTAATTATTATTTTTTTATTAATAGTTTTTATTTACCAAATATATGTATGGGTGATTTTACACCATTGACAATTGCCAAACCTTTTGTTCTATTTTTTCCCCTTCTCCCCCCTGCCATGGCAGATTGACCAATACATGTTAAATATGTTAAAGTATAAATTAAATACAATATATATATATATATATATACATATACATATACACACACACACACACACACACACATGTCCAAACAGTTGTTTTGCTGTACAAAAAGAATCAGACTTTGAAATAGTGTACAATTCTGCTGATCATTTCTTATAAAACAATGTTCCATATCATTCAGTTTTGTTTCATGCCACTACAAAAAGGGCTACCACAAACACTTTTGCACATTTGGGATCCTTTCCCTCTATGATCTCTTTAGTATCCAAGCCTAGTAGAAATGCTGTTGGGTCAAAGGGTGTGCACATTATGATATCCCTTTGGGCACAGTTCCATACTGCTCTCCAAAACGGTTGGATCAGTTCACAGCTCCATCAACAATGTATCAATGTCCCAGTTTTCCCACACCCCCTCTAACATTTGTCACTATCTTTTTCTGTCATCTTAGCCAATCTGACAGGTGTGTAGTGGTATCTCAGAGTTGTCTTAATTTGCATGTCTCTGATCAATAGTGATTTAGAGTACCTTTTCATATAGCTAGAAATGGTTTTAATTTCTTCAACTGAAAATTGTCTGTTCATATCCTTTGGTCATTTATTAACTGGAGGATGGTCTGAATTCTTATAAATTTGAGTTAATTCTCTCTATATTTTAGAAATGAGGCCTTTATCAGAACTTTTGAATGTAAAAAATTTTACCCAGTTTATTGCTTCTCTACTAATTTCATTTGAACTGGTTTTATTTGTACAAAACCTTTTTAACTTAATATAATCAGAATTATCTATTTTGTATTCAACAATGTATCCCAGTTCTTCTTTGGCCACAAATTCCTTCTCCACAGATCTGAGAGGAACACTATCCTTTGTTCTTCTAATTTGTTTATATCACTCTTTATTTCTAGATCATGAACTCATTTTGACCTTACCCTGCTATAAGTGTTAGGTTCAAATATATTTTAATCAGGTTTGAACCCATGGGCTGTTTTTGACATCTTTGGCCTAAGTGAGTTCTCAGGGTTCATACAACCAGAATGATGAGGCAGGGCATGAACCCAAATAGGTCATGTATGACTAAGAAACTAAGAAACAATCACACTACTTCAGTATCTCTGCAAGAAAACCTCAAAATGGGGTCAAACATAGTGTGAAATGTCTGTTCATTCACTAGCCTTTACTCACTATGTCAGTGATGTTCCTAGTTTAATTACAATTGCTGGAATATGAAGACCAAACCAGCTCTCTCCCATACCCTGAACTTGTCCAAGCCCTGTTTTCTCACTAGAATGCCTCTGTTCTCTCCTGACCCAAGTTTGTTATGTACAGCGGTCCTCAAACTTTTTAAATAGGGGCCAGTTCCCTGTCCCTCAGACTGTGGGAGGGCCGGACTCTAGTAAAAACAAAAGCTCCCACTCTGTCTCCGCCCCTCAGCCCATTTGCCATAAAAGTCCTCAGCTGGCTGCACCTGGTCGGGAGGGCCGTGTTTTGAGAACCGATACAGTGTGTAGTTATTATAATAAGTAAACTAAATGCTGGTTATTAGGGAATCTAGAGTTAGTGCAGGAGGGTTAGAAACCCCATTAATGACTCCAATGGCAAAAGAAGTCATTAGATTAATAGAAAAGTTATTTTTATAGTCAGCCTGGAGTCAGGGAAATCCGCGTATTCAAATCCAAACTCAGATACTTACTAGGACCCTTCTAACTCTCCAAAATACCTTCCCAAATCACTTACTCTGGGCTTTTCTACCTCTAAAACTGGATTCCTCTATATTCAAACTCCAGTTCCAGGAATGTACTGACTGGGTGATTCTGAGAAATTCACTTCACCTCAGTTTCCTATAAAGGGATTTATAACCGTACCCACGTCCCAGGTGCGTCAAGACGCAAACGGGCTAGTTGAAAAGCTCTTTTTCTTTCTGTAATAACAGCTTTTCGTTGTTCCAAATACACGCAAAGGTTTTCAACCTGAACCCTTGCAAAACCTTAAGTTCCACATTTTCCCTCCGTTCCTTCCCCCTCCCCTAGACACAAGCAAGCTAATATAAACATGTGCAATTCTTCTAAAAGAAATTGGGAAGCTCCTTAAAACTCTCTCATATGCATGTGTAGTTTAAGATGCATTATTTCTCCGTGGGTTTTCATTCTCTAAAGCATCTTCACATTTGCCTTGTCGCAGGTGGAAGTCCATCTCATAACTTCCCTCCCTATCCAAGGCCCAGGCGGGGTCCGGCAGAGTCCGGGGCAGCTGTGGAAGGTTCAAAACCTCAGACCGAAGGACGTCCAGGGAATGGTTCTCACTCCTAGCCGAGCCTCCGCAGACTCCGCCCCGGTGCGGACTCAGTCATCAGTCAGTTGGTCCCTCGGGGCGGGATTCCCCGGCGGAATCGTCTCCGTCACCGCCGCGGCGCGCAGCACTGACGCAACACGCAGGTGACGTCAGCCCGCTGTTTAGGCCCCGGCGACGGTGGCGGCGTCACTGAGTTTTAGGCGCAACCAGCCCGGAGACGAACGCTGCCGGGCTCCCCGAGCCGGACTCCCGGAGAGCCTACGGACTGCGTGACTGGGGCGATGAGGCGCAGCAAGGCCGAGGTGGAGCGGTACATCGCCTCTGTACAAGGCTCCGCCCCCTCGCCTCGAGAGGTAAGCGACGAGCTGGGGAATGGAGGAAAAGACAGCTTCTCTCTTAAGCCCGAGGATCCGAGCTCTCGGACCCTCGCCCCCGCCCCCACTCCAATCCCCAGTGCTTCTGCCTTTCCCCCTGTGGCGCTTCGTTGAGCCGCCGGCCGCCCTCGCGCGCCTGGGGCGGGGTGCCTCGCGCCAGCCCACGAGGGTGGGCGGGGGAGGGAAGGAGGAAGACGGGGACGGCGCGCGAGGGCCGCCTGGGAAACGGGGAGAGGCTGGAGGTGGAGGGAGAGGAGGGAGAGCGGTCGCTGTCACCCCTCCCCCCTCGCTCTGACTTTTCCCTCTCGCGCCACCCGTTCCCACGTCAGTGTTTATCTTGGGGGCCGGGAGAAGGTGGCGGCTGCTCGCGCGCTCTCCTTTCTCCCGCTCTCCGCCCCCGTCCGTCTGCTTCCCCACTCGGCGCCGTTGGTTTTCCCCGAGAAGGCCGGAGGAGAAGGAAAGGGACTGGGAGAGGGAGAGCGGCCGAGGCTCCGCCCCGGCCTCCTCCTTGTCGCTGGTCCCTGAAGCCCGCAGATCCGCTCCTTTTCCATCGCCCAGGCCTCAAATGTGCCGTGACTCAGAAAGAAGGAATGGAAGGCAGAAAAATGGGAGACAGGGTACAGTTCTGGATACTTATATACCTCAACATCTGATGGGTCCCTAAGGGGTCTTGGATGGTGGACTGTTAAAAACATAGTCAGAAAAAAGCTGTATGATAGGGAATACCTTGATGGTTTATTTACCTATTTACAAGCTGTCTTTGAAAAAAACTTTTTTTTTTAAACAATTCTCAGGACTGTTTATGCTGCATTCTAAATGTGTTTTAGAGGTAGCTCCTAGTAGTCTTTATTTAAAAAAAAAAAAAAAAATCCCTGAAGGGGACTAGAGAGTCACAGGGGCCTTTTAGATCGGGAAGCTGAGGCTCTATGAGGCTGAGTGGGTGGCCTGAGGTCACACAGGTGTTGGGAGGCGGGACTTCACCTGGGGTTCTTTCCTGACTCCGGAGCTGTTTCCCTGCCTCGGTTTTTGATACATCTATCTAATGTCTCTTTAAAAGGACTTAGGACAAAACAGCCTGACAGGTCCTGCTATGCGACCATTAAGATATTGAAGTCCAGTGCTTAGATTTGTAGCTCGTTAAGCACGCATGTTCACAAGTGTAGCCATCGGTATAGATGTAGAATGAAAGGCAGGCTTATCCCATTCAAACAACAGTTCTGTGGAAATTTAGCCTTTCAAAGATGGAAGTATTAGTTAGTCATTTCTGGTCAAGGGAATTTGAATCAGACGTCCTAACAACTGGCTGGAATTAACCATTTTAAGAGATTGGTGAATCAAAGAGGAAAAGATTTTAATCTGGGAACATGAGAAATACCTCAAAAAAGGAGGGTTTTCTGGGGTTTAGGTAGGCATTGGGTATCCAGGGAGGTAGTGTAAAGGCCCTGGAATTGGGGGGAGAGGACAGAGAAGAAAAGGGAATAGAAAGGGAGGTCTCTGCTTCATAGTTAGCTTAGGGAAAGCACGTTATGAAAATAACCATATTTTGGGGATGTTACACCTTCTAGGAAAAATTGGGAGTTTTACTGTTGAACTGCAATGCAAGGGAATATAATCACTCACTATAAGAACATAATGCTCCTTACCTAACTGTTCTGTTACCAAGCCATTGGAACTTACTCTTTGTTCTCATTGTGACCTGCAGCCTTTTTACCACCTACTTGATCCATACTATTACCTCCCTCAGCCTTACTTGACTTTGCCCAATTTTTGATTCTTATTTAACCTGTATCCAATGGCCAGTCATTTCAAAATCCTTTCTAAGATAGAATATTGCAATTTTAAAAGGAGCTGAGAAGTTACTTAGTCCAACTTTCCACCTAATCAGGAATTTTATTTCAATATAACAAACCTTTCTTAATTGCTTACTCTTAAACTAGGCTCAAAGGGGTATCAAAAGATAAATATAATCCTTCTCCCAAGAGGCTTATAATTCAGCACAATATGACTGATAAATGATTGCCCTCTTTCTTTTTGAACATGTTTTAATGGTGAGGTAATCCATTTCATTTTTAAAAAGCTCTTTTATTGAACAGAAATGTATCCCTTTCATTTATACTCTGCTTTCTGAAACGATATGTAATAAGCTTTCATATCTGTGAAAGATCTTACACTTTGGTTTAGCTCTTTTTATTCTACCTCCAGTCTCGGGGGACCTTGGTCCTTGATCTCCTACTTTTGCTATCTTTTAAAGTTAATTGACTTATAAATTTTAAGTACCAGACTGTTTCTCTGGAATATAACTTCTTTATTTATGTAATGTTCTGATGGTCTCTCAACTGTAATCCCTCTATTCCTGCTCTACCATATCCTATATGCTGATTTAGGATTAGTTTATCTGGGAACTTTGACTCAATTTCTTTGGAAGACACATTCTCAATTAAGAAGCTTCTTGATATTGTGAATCTATGGAATGATTGCCAAATGTTATTATTTCCCTCTTTACTAAGATCTGTTAATGTACTGAGGAGCTACTATGATCTGCCAAATGCTGTTATTTGACTTATTAAGTAGGTAACCAGTCTTCTTCGCCACTCAGAACATAAAATAATTCAGCCTGTTACACTGTTCACCCCCAAAATCTTAGAAAAGTCAGTACTTTTTATAGTATAAAAAAGTTGATAGAAAAATACATTAGCCTTAACAGTTAAAATTTTGTAGTTAATTTCCACTAAGATCATGTTTTGTCATGTATCATTCTGACAACTGATAACAACAGTTTTGATCATGTAACTTATGCATGTGTCCTAGAGCTAATCATAACTTTTTAAAATGTAATCTGATCAGCAGTGATTGAGATAGACAGCTTATTTTAAACAGCTTCATCACAATGTTAACTTTCTGTTTTTGTAGGCCAGTAAAAACACATCTTTTTTCATAGGAACTGCCTAAGTAAAGTTTCTCTCTATTTATATATGATTAAATTTGTTAACCTAAATGCAAAATTGTACCTTTTGTTAAATTTTACATTATTTGGGCCTTTTATTCTTAAGTTTGCACTTTTTGTACATTATCTCATTTGAGTTTCCAAGGAACCAGGTGAGGCAAGTATTTAGGGTATTATGCCCAATTTACAGATGAGGAAACCATATCCCAAAGAACATAAATAGATTGCCCATGATCACACTGCCAGTGATTGTTAGAATTGAGAATGCTGTTCTGTATGATCTCCCAAGTCTACTACATCATACTACCTCTCAGGATAAGCTACTTAATCTTTGTTTTATGTTCTCTTCCAGCTCTTGAGTCTTTGCTTCTAAGATCTCTTTTTGGATCATTTTTATATGTTTTGTGTCATCTTCAAATTGGATGAGCATACCTTTTATGTCTTTATCTAAGTTATTGGTTAAAGATAGGAGAACCAGGTGTGTCCTTTGATTCAAAAATATAATTTACTTTGAAATAAAAATTTTCATTTTACCATAGATTTTTTTTTTTTTTTTTTTTTTTTTTGGTCTTAAATAAAACTAGTCATTCTGAAAATCTGGTTCTGTTGGTATTAACAAAAAAAAAAAAAAAAAAGACTCCCCACTGGAGCTTTAAAACTTCCAGATATTAATCTGGGGGGGGGAAGTTAAATTATTATGCAGTTCACATTTCTGTACCTTGCCTTCACATATAATGAGACTTTGTGATATGCCTTGCTGAAATTAAGTTATGTAATGCCCTGTAGCATTTTTCTGATCTAAATTATTTTACCAAAAAGTATATAGTACTAGTTGTTCTTATTGAATGAAGCTTTGGTGGCTACTTGTGATGACTCCTGTTAGTTTACTGACTGTTGAATAATCCCTGATTCTGAGGCCCCTAGTGACTTACCCAAGGTCCCATAAGTAGTAAGTGTTACAATTGGTATTTGAACTCTGATCCACTTATTGAATCTAGCACTCCTTTAACAGTGCTGTATTGAGAAGGCAGAGAGGAAGGAGTGAGTATTACAAATAACTTTATTTGTGCTTTTTCTCTTAACATCTGTAAATGTTAGTCTCAAGTAGGGATCATATCTTCTATTTTGTCTTGACTAAACCTTTAGGAAAAAATCTTTGGTTTCAATTCTTTATCTCCCTCATTCATTTGGGCTTCAGCCTTACAGAGTTCCTGAACTTTTTTTTTTTTTTTTTGTATTGATTTTTGTACTGATTATCTGTGTCCTTGCTTCCGAAAGTAATAGAATTGCCTTTATTAGAGTTAGTTAAAGAGAAGCTAAATGAGGTATTAGGTATATTGTAGGGAATTTTCTTTTTTATTAATTTTTTTTTTTTTTTAATGTATGGTTAGATTAGATGGCCATACCATCTTTTTGTACTTGTCGAAAAAACAAAAAGCTTCATTGGAATGGGTATCTTATAGTCATCACATTAAGTTTTTTTGGGGGGGAGGGAGGCACCTGTGTTGTATTTTTTTTTTTTTTAAGATGTTTTGTATTAGAATCTCTATAGTTAAAAGTTTCTTTTTGTTTTGTTTAAATTTAATGGTATTTCATCTCCTTTGAGCCTATCATCCATTTTTACATGTCTTAGTAGTTTTTAGGAATATTTGTTAGGAAAATATTCCTAAAAACTACAAATCTATTGTAATGTCTATGCCTAGCCCTCCATTTTTTTATTTGGAATTTTTTACATATAATCACTTTTTTTTCCAAGATTCCCTACACTTCCACATTTTAAAGTAATTAAACAAAGGGTCAAGGTTAAGATTTAGGGTAACAGTTTATTTTATTGCTACTTTTTTTTTTTTAAGATAAAATTTTTATCAAGGCACATGAAGAATTTCTTAACTGATGATGGCAAATGTTAAAATATTTGAAGTTGTCCTCATCACTATAACATCTTACCTCATCATTGCTTTATAATTTGTATTAGGAAATCATCATCTATTTTCCCCATTAAAGAACTTAAAGCTAATTGAGATCATAAAAGTCATCTGATTTTAGGATCAAAGAAGGAATCTTAAATGACACATAATCTACCTTCCTCGGTCCCTTCCCTCTTTCATTTTATAAGTAATAAGTGACAGGTAGGATTCAGTTCAATCCTAGTTTATTTTGACTCCAAATCCAGTGTTCTGCCCAACACACCATATTAATATTGATAATAATAACACATTTCATTTTTGTCTTCTAAATAGTTCCACTGTATTTTTACCCTAAAATCATGGATTTCCATGAAAGTTTATGACTGTTTGACATGTAGTGCTATTTTTCCATATTATGTTGGAACCTGTTTGTTTGCAGGAAGTTTTTTTTTTTTTTTTTTTTTAATTATATATATATATATTTTTTTTTTTTTTTATAATATTATCCCTTGTATTCATTTTTCCAAATTACCCCCCCTCCCTCTATTCCCTCCCCCCAACGACAGGCAATACCATACATTTTACATGTGTTACAATATAGTCTAGGTACAATACATGTGTGCGAATATCATTTTCTTGTTGCACAATAAACATTAGAACATGCAACCTGGGGCAGACAGATATTAGTGCTAACAATTTTCATTCCCCTCCCCAGTGTTTCTTCTCTGGGTGTAGCTACCTCTGTCCATCATTGATCAACTGGAAGTGAGTTGGATCTTCTTTATGTTGAAGATTTCCACTTCCATCAGAATACATCCTCATATAGTATTGTTGTTGAAGTGTACAGTGATCTTCTGGTTCTGCTCATTTCACTCAGCATCAGTTGATTTAAGTCTCTCCAGGCCTCTCTATATTCCTCCCTGCTGGTCATTTCTTACCGAGCAATAATATTCCATAACCTTCATATACCACAATTTACCCAACCATTCTCCAACTGATGGACATCCATTCATCTTCCAGTTTCTAGCTACAACAAAAAGAGCTGCCACAAACATTTGTTTGCAGGAAGTTTTAATGGGATATGGATGTGGAAGAACAGAGATGTAAATAAGCATTTTATAGCACCTATTATGTGACAGATTCTGTGCTAAATATTATTTCATTTGATCTTCACAACAACCCTTGGAGGTAGATACTGCTGTTATTATCCCCATTTTATAGTTGAGGATATTGAGGCAGAGAACTGACTTGATTAGAATGACACAAGCTAGTAAGTATCTGAAACTGGATTTGTACTAAAATATTCCTGATTTCAGGACCAGCACTACCTAGCTGTCTACTGTTTGGGATATCTTGGCTGTTCAGGGAGTATTTACACCTCTGGTATGGGAGTTTGCTGAGTTCTTTTCAGGGTTGCTGATCTATCATTTGGTGTCCCAAGATGGAGAAAGCTCCTCCAAGAAGCTGTAGCTTGTGAAGTGGCCATATCCCAATAACTGTCTCTGGAGAGGGACTAAATCACTTTGAGCATAAATAACAAGCTTCATATTCATTGGTGAATTAGAAGGATGTTGAGCCCAAGCATGTGAAGCCTTCCCCTGGTAGCATAGGTGGATAACAATTTGTTTCAGTGGCCTTGGAGGTAAGTGAAAAGTGGAGAACTAAGATTTTGGTCATGCATCAATGTTCCCAAGGTCATCTCCTGGCATCCCTGGCCATTGTGAAGTCCGGAAAAAGTCTTGCCAGTGAACTTTGGTGACACTGGAAAAGAGAGTGAAGCTGATGACTTTGTACAACTATGAATCATTTAAATTCAATTTCTGAGCAAGTCAAGCTATCACCTTTGATATCACTGTTCCTTTTTCTAAGGAAGGGTGAGTGGAACAAAGAGCAAACAATAAGAATCTGTTCATTTTGGACAAGGCACAATGATCCATTGTTATAGTACTGCCCTGATTTCCTTACCTCTTCTCACCTATACCTTTGTGTTAATTTCAGGGTCATGTAATTATTTAAGCTCCTTTGTTCATATAACCTTGTTTATTCTTTTGAATTGCTTGGGTACCTATTTCACTCTTGTGGTTCTTTTATCTTTTAGAGCTAATGTCTTTCATAATTTGATTTTATATTTTATTCCATCTTCCTCAAATTTAAGTAAAAATTTCCTTTTGACCCAGGTCAGCAAGTCTTTTGCTTAACTTGGTCTTCCTTGTCTTCATGAGATATACTCTATCCCTTGCCAAGGAGCTTGTTCTGGTACTGTGTTTGTTTAGAAAACCAAATCTTATTCTTCAACATTCATCTATATATAGAATGACATTTCCATATTAATGATGTGAAAAAAAGTCCCTTTCCCCTAAAAAAAGGTGAAAAATAGTATGCTTTGATCCACATTAAGATATGATTAGTTCTTTTGGAGGCAGATTAGCATTTTTTATCACTTGAGTCCTTCACAATTGTCTTGGATTGTGTTACTCAGAAAGACTAAGTCACTAATAGTTGAGTATTGCTGTTACTAGATATGGTGTTCTGGTTCTGCTTACATCATTCTGCATTGGTTAATGTAAGTCTTTCCAGGTGTTTCTGAAATCATTCTGCTCATTTCTAATAACATAATAGTAATTCATTACAATCATAGACCACAACTTGTACAACCATTCCTTAATTTCCTCAGTCTCCAATTCTTTGCCACCACAAAAAGAACTAATATGACTATTTTTTGTACAAAATAGTTCAATCTTTGGGATACAGATATAGTAATCTTTCTGCATCAAAGGGCCAAATTGCTCTTCAAAATGGTTGGATTAGTTCACAATTCCACCAATGATACATTAGTGTTCCAATTTTTCCATATCCCTTTGAACATTTATAATGTTCTTTTTCTTTCATCTTAGCCAATCTGATAGGTGTGAGGTGCCACCTTAGAGTTGTTTTAATTTGTGTTTCTCTAATCGATAGTAATTTAGAGCATTTTTTTCATATATGACTTTGATTTCAAGTCATTTTGACATATGACATATTTTTGAAAATTTATCAGAACTTGAATGACTTGATTACAAATTTGACTTATTTGAGAAATGAGTAAATTTTGTAAAATTTGTTTTAAAAAAATTATAAATTTTTTCCCTAGCTTTCTGTTTTCCTTTTAATTTTGGTTGTATTGCTTATGTTTATATTATAATCAATATCATCCATTTTATATCTATTAATTCTGTTTCCCATAAACCTGTTTTCCATAAACCTAACAGGTAACCTATTCTATATTATTCTAACTTGCTCAAGGTATTACTCTTTATGTCAAAATTTTGATCTTATTTTAGTATATGGTGTGAATTCTTTGGCTATACCTAAATTTCTGACTATCATAGAATTTGGTTTTAGATTTGCTCAGCATTCTATCATTCTCCCCAACAATACTTTCGTTTATGTCACACACACTCACTGTTGCTTGTACTTTTTTTATTCCTCCAGTTTTTCTATCTCTGTATTTGGTAGAAATACTATATAAGTCTCATATAGTTAAGATGAATTTCTAATTTTATTTTTCTAATTAGAGAAAAAGAGGATACCTAAAAAGTGAAAAGACTACCCAAGAAACATTTTCCTATTAAAGTTCTTCTACCTTGATTTGATTCCAGGGCTTCAAACTTTTGAAATTGAATTGCAATCAGATGATATAGTACTATGATGTCACATTCAAGTAGAAATGAGGTCCAACTCCTAAGTAAAAACCACAAATAACTGTGATTTGCTCATCTGTAAATGGGGATAGCAGCATCTATCTCACAGGTGGTTGTGAGAACCAAATAAGTTGCTAAAGCACAGTATAAATAAGAGTCATTAATTTGGTCTGTGGAAGCCATTTTTAAAATTGCCATTCTTGTTTCTGATGGATTATGTAGGAACTGTGGGATCTGCTTCATGGCAAATGGTGACCCATGAACTTTGGTATGATGTGGCAGTTCTCTAGTGATACATCAAACTAACCCAGTCCTGTGAGTGTGAAAGAAGGGTGCCCATGTCAATTAAAAGACAAAATAGGTTCAAATACTTCTTTATTTAAATTTCTAGGTAGCATAGCCCTTTCTCACTTATTTACAACTCACTTGCATGTCATGACATCACCTCTCCTTGTTATGTCCTTTTTTAAAAATGAAGGCAAAAACTGCCTCTATGAGTAGAGCTGCTCTACTGAGGACCCAACTGCCTGGTCAGTTGGGCAGCACTATCTGTCTCTGTTCTTTCATTCTCTCCTCATGGCATCAACTTCCTAATATTATAGTTATCTTTGAAAATGAAGGACAAACAACAAAATGTAGCCAGCTGTTTACTTTCAATATTTTATTGACTTTAAATTGTCATAATAATAATAAAAAAAGTGACTTCTTGGGTCTTTCAGTTTCTGCTAGGATTTTAGTTTTTATTGATGCATTTATTTTCTTTGAAAATATCATATATTTTCACATCAATTAATAGATGTTGGTTAATGGATTTGCTGAGTTTGGCATGCTCTAAACTACATCTTCTTGGATGAATGTAGAAGAGAATGTACTTTCTTGAATTGTAACATTCAAGTACATACTCTGTATCCTTCAGTAGGAGATCATTAACTCTTACAGTTGTGTTGTCAGTAGTAAAAATGAATCTTCCCATTTGCTAAGAGTTTCTATGATGATAGTGCTATTTGGAGTTGTGAGGGAGGAACGACAGACATGTTAAGGGGTATATGTTGTAGAGAGGATTGGGAAAGAATGTTAACTTCATCTCCCCAGCCAGTAGGGAGATGGGGGAGGGATCACAAGCTGTGTTCTTGCTCCTGAAAACTGTATGAACTCATTTTGAGTTTTCACATCTCTTGCAGGAAGTTTAAACTGCTTCACTCATCCTGAGGTTGTTTATTTACTACACCCTTATTTGGCGTTCAGGATTTTATTTCCAACAACTGGGGAGGGAGGGCTTTATCCAGGATGACAGTATCGAGTTGGGGTTGGCCATCTCAGAGAACAAAGTGGATGCCCCCTGCCAAATTTGGTGGCTTTGTTGTTTGGGTGGTAACTTCTCTATTCTGACTGTGTAGGACCCAGAATTCAATATTCCAAATGGGTGAGTGAATCAACAAATGATAAGAAAGTGAAATGGCTGGCCATTGCTAGGTAAGTTGGTACAGTGAGAGGCAAGGAACTATTAGCATCTAAGTACTTCCTTGTTTGTGATTTGAAATGAAGTTAAGATTCCCTGAATGAGAAGGGAGGTTCGAATCATCTGGAAATTTCCCCCTCTAGGCCACTGGGAAGAATGCTTAGGTGCTGGAAAGACAGGGGAAGTAGAGAGAAAAATAAGCCCTCTTCCCTCTACCTTGCACTCTGCAAAGAGAGTGGAAAGGAGTGTGTTTAGGATAGCAGAGATTATTTGAGATGTGATGGTAAAAGCAAGTAGGAGGGAGGGAGGGAGGGAGGGAGGGAGAGAGAGGGGGGGAGGGAGGGAGGGAGAGAGAGATCAGTTCAAAGTGGGAAAGAAAGGAGACATGCAGTTTTAAAGTTCATTGAAGAGATATGTTTATAGAAAGGTTAAGTGAAAAAATTTTAGTATTTAAGAATGAAAAGAGGATGGGCTAAAAGGGATTTGAGAATTTGGAGACTTTGGGGAAAATAAAAACAACACATTGCCATTTAAAAACTCCAGCCCAACAAGGACCCTGTAACTGCATTATCAGTTCTCAGGTTTGTGAAATAGCCAGGGAAAATTTCAATGTGAAAGTCTGCATCTTGAAGCAAAAACTGCCACTTAACTCTTTCTTGGCTTACAAATAGAGAAAGGTTTGTGTGAATTGGGCAACAACTGAAAGAAAATTTTGTTTGAATGTAACATCTACTTAGAATTTAGGGAATCGGGAATCTCACAAACTAAAAAGTACTGGTTAATTTAAAAATAACTTAAAATATATGTTAATTTGTGTGTTGGAAACTTAACTGTAAATTACATGAGAACTCATCCATTTTTGTGATATATTCTGTCTGAATTTTAAGAATTTTTTTGTATTCTCTCTAATACAAGAGAAAGACTCCTTTAAAGCAACGGTAGTTTAGGGAAAGAAATCCTACTTGTCCACTTCTGAATGATGAGACTCAGTGAATTCTAATTAACAATAGGTTCTTTCTGAAATTCTAGTACTGAGAATTGGCTTGTAACTAAAAGCTTAAGGAAAAATGTTTAGAACAAGTTGTTATTTTGTATATAATATTTTGTGAATGCAATTTAGGAATTGGGTATTTCCATCTTTGTAAGTTAAGAGAAGAAATAACAGCTGAAACAATTTAGCTCTTAGAAAAATTGTAAGACCTAATTAACTTGTTTGGAGATATTGTCATGTTAAATCTAAACTTGGTAATTGCTGTGTATGACAGGGGGGAGAGGGGAGATTGGTTTAGCATTTTAGAGCAATTTGCCTTGAGATCTGGGTATGTGCTGTTCTCTTCCCCTCTTCACAGAATGAGGGAGAGAGATTTCAGAAAAAAATCCACAAGAATAATTGGGATAAACAAACTAGAACAAGAAGCTCATCCCCTTTCTCTAGGATTTACAAGCTTGCCAGGTTCCCTCCTTTGTCCCTACCTTCTTCCTTTCCCTCCCTTCTTCCTTTAATTTTTACTTTCTTTTAGCAAGTACTGGGGTGACTAGTTCATCTTTGAATTTCAAACCAAAAAGCGTAAGATTTTTCACGTAGAAACTTAGTCTCAGGAATAAAAGAAGAGGGATTTTAACTATGCTTATTTGAACCTATTAAGTTAAAATTAAAAGAAGAATTAATTGAACAACTGTTTATTCCTGATGCAAGAAATAATATATTAGAAAGGGATTTAATAGTAAAACTGTGTTTTAAAATTGAAGTGTACAATCAGGAAATGCAAGTTAAAAATATCTTTATTAAAGAAGGAAAAAAAAAATTAGACCTGGTAGTTTCGGTTAGAGAAGAAAACAAAAGGGGTCTAAAAAAAGACAGTATCCTCTTTTTATGGAAGAAAGGAAGAAGCTGTGATCTTAAAACCTTATACTATCTTGAGAAAAATTCCTCACTAGCATAAATGGTTTATGTAGTAGATTTAAAGGATTTGGGGCCTTCCCTCTAGTTATGGAAAATAGAGGTTTATTTGCTGTTGAATGGGAAAATCCTTTTACGGAAAGAAAGGAAGAATTTAGATGGACTGTTTTACCTCAAGGATTTACAGAGCCCCCAGGTCATTTGAACAAGTGTTAGAAGAATTGTTAGAGAAATTTCCAGTTCTAAATGTGGATGATTTGTTGATATCTGGAAAAGAGAAAAATCAGGTTAACAGAAGCAACTCTTGCTAAGTTTCCTGGGAAGGACAGTTTTAAAAGTATCTAAAAAGAAATTACAGTTTGTAGAGAGGGAATTAAAGAGTATTAAAATGTGAGGCCATATAAATGGGAAAGATGATGGTCTAGTATTAGTGACTGAATCTTAGATCAGTCCTGTTTCTTTCCTTCAAAAAGGGGAGACTGAAAATTTGGTGTGATAAAACAGCAAAGGGAAGGAATTTAATATATGGGTAATTAGTAAAATAGGTGCTGGCTAACTTACTGTTACCAAATGAGACTGCCATAGTACATATGAGTGGACACAAGGAGGCAAGAGGCAACCTTGTTCAGGAAGCCTACAAAAATTCATATGTTAATTACCTAAGTCTCTGAGACAAGAGTGACCCTTGTGTTTATGGAAGAAAAGAAATAATTTATTAAAATTGGAGTAATTAAAGTTGAGCAAGGTCGTTGGTTATTACCAGTTGGGAGAATAATGATTAATAAACAAGTTGTGGGAAAAAATTTGTCAATTCTGCATCAAGGAAGTTATTAGAGAATACAAACAATGTAACCTAGCTTTAAGAAGTACATATGTATAGGTACATATATATATATATATATATATATATATATATATATATATATATATATATATATATTTATATTTATATATATATATATATATAGTTGTTAAACAAATTTGTGAAAAGTATCTTATATGTAGGAAAATAAATAATCCTAGAAGAAAACTAAACTTCAGCCTGATTAGGAAGAACCCTACCTACCAAGTTTTGTTGATTGCAGAAATAGCACTCTGCACAGCCGAGAAGGGGTAGACAGACAGTTTATAGCAGAGTCAAAGGACTAGTGGAGGAACCCTGGGAATGGACTTGGCCTATTAAAAGTGATCCTAATTTCTTAAACATTACTTTGTACCAGAAAGGAAAGGAATGTTGGGATATCTAGGATTGACTTTTATTTGCAAATGATACAGAGAAGAGATCCTTTTGTTACAGAAGCTAGGTAGAGATAAGTGTAGGCTCCTATGTGTAACTTTAGGAGTTATAAATTTGATAATACTTAGAGTTATACTTTCTGAAAGAATCATTGGTAGAGCAAGTATCTATCCACTTATATTGGGAATATTAGTTCTATGGGAAACCAGGAGGATGAGAAACATTAATACAATACTTTGGAACAGTTGGGAGGTTTATGAAGGAAGGGGGAGGGGGAGACTTGCTGTTGATGAACCTAGTACATAACTATAACTTTTTGCCTGCTTCAGAAATGTTTAGGACTAAAGGGTATGGGGAATACCTGGTTAAAATAGGGATAAACATCACCCCAAAAATTAATCCTTAGACAATTTAATTTGAGACCTGCCGAATTACAAAATGTGGAGATTTAACTTGTTGAAGGCAATTAAACAGTCATGATAAATATTTATGCTCAGAGAAAGTGACTTTATCAGGATTCTATGTCCTTATTGGGATAACCTTTGCTTTACTATAGCTTAGAGGGAGTGAATATCTAGGTACAAGAACTAAGACTACAAGGTTAAGTGTTTCAAGGGGCACCAAATCTAATTGTCAAAAACTCAAACTATAATTCTGACTATCCAAAATGCAAATCAAAGTGTAAATCAGACATATAGTTTGGGAATAGAAATAACAGGTACAGATCCCTAAGGGAGATTTGGAATCAAAGTTCTTAAACTACAGATGAAAAAAGACCTCAGTACAAACATAGTACCTCTAGTAAAGAAGTGGGAATCTCCAAATGACTCCTAAGGTAGTGGAAGTTATCAATGTTAAGGATCTTAGATAGAATGAAGATGGAAATAGGATATGGAAACATCAATGTTTGAATAGAATGGTTGTACTGTACAACTGGTTGCCCCATTGCCCAAATAGTATCATTCCCTTGAGACAAGGAGAAATATAGAGTGAATTCAAGTACGAGGTCCTCCTGTTCCAGAGATGAAAGAGCCTTTGAAAAGCATCTCAATTCCTTGTCCTACCTATCCTCTTTTGTAAAGAAGGGGAAACACTATAGTCTCTTGTCCAAATTTGGGAAATCATTTGGCTTGTGTCTCACGACAGGGTGAAGGATTCCAAGACCTAGGGGTCTTGTCTTTAATATATTCAAAGCTGGAATGTAATTGGGGATAACTGGTAATATCTCAAGAAATGACTATACCTCCATCTGACCTTTGGAAGGTATTGTGGAAGAAACACACTCTGACCTACTCTGCCTGGGGATTGGGTGACCACCTAGTCCATTTAGCAAATTTTTTTTTTTTTTTTTAACCTTAGCATTCAAGAGAAGTGAGGTCAAACCATTTCAGAAGGAAGAAGAGAAGTTTGCTATATGGGTCATTTGATGAAAGAATTTATTTAGGTAGTATAGGAGTCCCAAGGGGAGTACCTAATGAAACAAGGTGAGAAATCAAATTGCTTTGGGGTTTGAATCA
Organism: Sminthopsis crassicaudata; assembly: GCF_048593235.1. Lineage (NCBI taxonomy): Eukaryota > Metazoa > Chordata > Mammalia > Dasyuromorphia > Dasyuridae > Sminthopsis > Sminthopsis crassicaudata. The sequence goes on along the minus strand of NC_133619.1, from coordinate 176,310,672 downwards.
TTCCTATTTTGGTGGGCCACTATTAATAAAAATGTGGATTGGATTAATTATATCTACTATAATCAACAAAGGTTCATAAATTACATACCAGAGAGATAGTAAAGGGAATATCAGAACAGTTGACCTCTACTAGTTAGATGATTTGGAAAAATAAATTGGATATATTAGCAGAGAAAGGGGGGAATATATAAAATGACAGGAGGTAGTTACTGTACTTTTGTCCCAAATATTACTGCACCTGATGGAACTATAAGGCTTATAAGGACTTATAGCACCATAGCATCAGCAATCCTACAACAGGTTAGTTAGAATTATGGTTTGTCAATAGGAGGGGATGGAGGTCTCTATCATAACCTTCCTAATTGTGGTGGCTGGAGTTTCAATGGCCATAGGATGTTGCATAATTCCTTATGGAGAGGCCTTATGTGAGAGACTTATTGAGATTGCCTTGACCAAGCAAAGACCAATTCAGTATAAACAGTAATTTATTCAAGAAAACCCATTGGAAGAGGCTTGTTCTCATGCCCTAGAGAAATCTTAAGGGAAATTGGAGGATATGGAAACATAAAAAATCAAAAAGAAAGAGGAGGGATTGTGAAAAACAATAAAAAGTTATATTCCTGTAGCAGGAAAAATGGAAGTGGAAGTAGTCCACAGGAGGGGAGCAGGGAAGCTCCTGAAACCAGGTGAAACTAAGTAAAACTGGACAGAAGCAGTTGTCCAGCTAAACAAATAAATACTTTCAAAAGAAAAAAAAAAAAGAAATGGAACAACTAAATAAAAGCTGAAAGTAGGATAAAGTTCATAGCTTTGCTAGACTGCCCATGCTTAATTGCTTCATAAATATTAACCTCCCTAGGAGAAACTAAGACTCATTTTAAAGTTCATTAGTGCTTGTATGGGGGGGGAGCAGAGGTGGAGGTGGGATGGGGAGCTGAGGAGAGAGACACACATTATTAAAGAATCTGAGGATGGGGAAAGAATTTTAAATCTCCCCAGCCAATGGAGAGATGGGGGAGGGTTTTTGCAGGCGGGATCAGTAATAAAAGATTATGTTCTTCCTGAAAACAATGTGAGTTCATTTTGAGTTTTCACACCAGTGCCTTCAAGAACATAATAAAAATTTAAACTGTTTCACTCATCCTAAGGTTGTTTATTGTGTCCTTAATTGGGATCTCCCAAAATATTGAAATTTTGTTTGCAACAAAGGCTGGCCAGAAACTACCCACCAGTGCAGATGTTAATTTCCTTGCCATAACCAAAGTGAGTTTCATCTGTGGAGCACTTCAGGATCTTTGGAGCAATGTATCCTGGAGTGCTACACAATTTCCAGAGTTTCTCATTAGGTTCCAACTGGCAGGAAAAAACAAAGTCAGAAAGTCAAATTTATAAATTATCATCTTAGAGAATAGGTCATGGTGCATGAAATTTGTTGTTGTGAAGATAATTCAGTTTCCTGCATAATAGCCCTGGCCTCCTCTAGGGACAGTCTTCTATGTAAGGTAGTCAAACAGTTCTCCCACATCAAACACCAGGATCATGCAACTAGAAGATATGTAGGAATAAATAATAGAGGTGATGGAAGGGGGATGGTCAGGAGTAGGATGTGAGTGTCTGGAAGTTGCTTCCATACATCTCTTCTCAGCTTCTTAAGGCTCTGTTTTCAGCTACAATCTGCATAGCATCTGACCATCATGGAGCTGGAGCTTATGCCCTTGCCACCTTGGCTGTGACTTAGTTAAGTACTTCATGTTCCATCTCTATAGCAAATAGTATCTTGAAAGACTGGTTGGTGTTCTGAGGTGCTGGGCATGCTGCTCTGTGTCAATGTGTAACAGGGACCTTAGGCCCAACTTTTTAATCAGAAGTATGTTGTCCCCAACACACATGCTAATGTTTCTTTAGCTAGTCTAGGTTGGAAAGAACATCATTTTATGCATACACATAGTCTTTTGTGTCATTTGCCAACCTCATTTAAGTGCTTTTGATTCTCCTGGGTCATTCTTTTTCTCCTTGTATGGTTTTCTGGCTTTTTAGTAAAAAATTAAATTCCTATTTTGTGCAAAGCATTGTATTATGTACTTACTTAGTTTCTAAGAATATTGCATCTCAGCCAGAAATGAAAACAGAGAATACAGGAGATTGAATTCACCAGATGTTTTTTATTAAGTATCTGAATGTATAATGCACTGTTTTAGGCACAAAGGAATTATATATATGAAAAGAAAATACATGATCCCTGCCATCAAGAATACATACTGGAATTTCTTATGTATGTAATCTTTAGGATTTTAAACTGAATCAGTCTGTTATAATTTTCCACTAAGAGACCGCCTGAACTTTTGCTCTGTCAAACCTAATCCTTTTTTTTTTTTTTTTTTTTTTAAGCTTTTTTATTTACAAAGCATATGCATGGGTAATTTTTCCAACATTGACCTTATATAACCTTTTGTTCCAAATTTTCCCTTCCTTCTTCCCACCTCCTCCCCTAGCTGGCAGGTAGTCCAATACATGTTAAATATGTTGAAATACATGTTAGATCCCATCTTTTTCTCTTGTTTTTAAGTTACTAGTTATTTTTGCAAAAGGTCATGAAATAAAGTTGATGAAATTGTGTTACAAAAGCAGATATCATGTTGTGCTATAATGTTTTTTCATTGTAAAAGGTGTCATTTTTCTATGACAATGTTTTTTATTTAAAAATTTTTCAATAACATTTTATTTTTATAATTATGTGTAAAGATAGTTTTCCTTTTTTAATAGCTTTTTATTTACAAGATATATGCATGGGTAATTTTTCAGTATTGACAATTGCAAAACCTTTTGTTCCAACTTTTCCCCTGCTTCCCCCCACCCCTTCTCACTGATGGCAGGTTGACCAATACATGTTAAATATGTTAAAGTATAAATTAAATATAATATATGTATACATATCCATACAGTTATTTTGCTATACAAAAAAAGTCAGACTTTGAAATAGTGTACAGAAAGCCTTTTAAATAAGGGTAAATACTGATTGAGGATTTGAGGCATTAAGTAAATCACAGTTGACCAATTGTTTTATTTTGTTTTTGCTGAGGATTTCAGGATTAAGTGACTTACCCAGGGACACAAAGCTAGGAAGTGTTAAAGGTCTGAGGTCAATTTGAACCCAGGTTCTCCTGACTTCAGGGCTGGTGCTCTATCCAATGCTCTACCTAGCTGCCTCCTGACCATTAGATTTTTAAAAAATAAAATGATCAAAATACTAATTTCCATTAATAAATGATTCATAGGGAAAGGCAGTAGTAGTACCCTGTAGTAGAAATCAGGATCTGGGAGCAGATCCAAGTTCTTGCCTATATCATGTACGAATTTGTCTAGTTCTTCCAATGTGAGTTTGTCTTCACATTTTGTCCATTGCAAGGTTTATTTTTTTCTCCTTTAAAAACATTTTCAGTTTAATTGTTTTTTCTTTTCCAAATTCTCTTCTACCTCTTCCCCACCTACTGATAAGACAAATTTATCACTTATGCAGTTATGTTCACATTTGATATATTTGTTTAAAATAAATTGAGAGAATTATATTTCAATTTATACTCAGTGTTCATCAGTTCTCTCTGGACATTGATTGCATTCCCCCCCCCCCCCCCCATTAGTCCTTTGAAATTGTGCTGGATCTTTGTATTGATCAGAATAGACAAGTCTCACCGTTAATCATTATTTTACAACATTATTGTTACTATATGCAATATCTGTTCTTCTCACTTCACTTTGCATGAGTTCATAAAGTTCTTGCTATAATTTTTTTCTGAACCTACCCCATCCCTCTGCACCATTTCCCACAATATAGTAGTACTCCATCACAATCACATGCCACAGCTAATTGAGCTGTTCCCCAATTGAGGAGCTTTCCCTTGATTTCCAGTTCTTTACTACCATAAACATATTTTTTTGTATATATGGATCCTTTTCTTTTTTCCTTGATTCTTTTGGAATATAGATCTAGTAGTAGTGTTCTTGGATCAAAAGATATCCACAGTTTGATAGCCCTTTGTGTGTAGTTTAAAATTATTTTCTAAAATGGTTGGACCATTCATTATTCTACCAACAGTCTCATTCCTCTTCAGCATTGTGTGTGATATGGTAGGAGATGGTACCTCCTTTAATTAGCTTTCTCTATAATCGATAATGATTTTAGAGCATTTTCCCAAATGATTATAGATAACTTTAATTTCTTCTGAAAACTGTTCATCTCTGTTGACTGTTAATTAGGGAATGACTCTTGTTTTTATAAATTTGACTTAGTTCTATACTATCTATATATTTGAGAAATGAGAGTCTTATTAGGGAAATTTGCTATGAAAATTTTTGATATTCATTGTCTTTATTCCTTTTAGTGAAATGTAGTTTTCTTAAAGATTATCCTTTTTAATTTTCTTTTTTTGTCTGAGATTATGGTTGCTACTGCTGTTTATTAGTTTTTTTTTTTTTTTTTTTTTTTTTAATTTAGCTGAAGCAAATTTGATTCTGCTTTGGCCTTTTTTTTTTTCCCCCTGAGGAAGGGTTAAGTGACTTGCCTATGGTCACACAGCTAGGAAGTATTAAGTGTCTGAGACCAGATTTGAATTCGGGTTCTCCTGAATTCAAGGCTGGTGCTCTATCCACTGCGCCACCTACCTGCCCTGCTTTGGCCTTTTATTTCAATTCTGTGTGTTTTCCTATTTCATATGTCTCTTATAAACATAATTTTGTTATTTTGGTTTCTAATCCATTCTGCTGCCTATTTTCATTTTGTGAGCATTCCAGTTAAATAATAAACTTGATTTTCATCCAGACAAGCAATTTATTCCTTGTTTTTATTCATTTATTTATTTTACAGTAGTATTTTATTTTTCCAAGTTAGATGCAAAGATAGTTTTTAGCATTCATCTTTGCAAAACCTTTTTCCCCCAAATGTTTCTTCCTCCCTCCTTCCTTCCCTTCTATCCCCAAGACAGTAAACAATCCCAATATAAGTTAAACATATGTAATTCTCCTAAATACATTTCCATATTTTTCATGCTGCACAAGAAAAATCAGATCAAAAAGAAAAAACCACAAGGGGGGAAAAAAGCAAACAACAAAAAATAAAAATACTATACTTTGATCCACATTTAGATCTGTAGTTCTCTTTCATTGCTGATGGCACTTTCCATTCCAAGTCTGATGGAATTGCCTTGAATCACCTACCTCATTGTTCAAAAGAGCCAAGTCTATCATATTTGATCATTACATAATCTTGTTACTATGTTCAATGATCTCTTGGTTCTACTCACTTCACTCAGCATCTTTCATGTGTGTGTTTCCAAGCTTTTCTGAAATCGGCCTCAGACAAGCAATTTATTTAGCTGTGCATGCACTTAGAAAGCAGACTGGTTTCTTTTGGTAGCCAAGCACCCAGAACTTTGATTTTTTACCCAGTTAATACACATTTTGGAAGGAATGAAATACAGGATGTTAAGTCACCTGGCTTTCTACAGGAGGACAAGATCTGGAGACAAAAGATAAAGGTTGTATGGAGAGTATTAGGAAGATAGGAGACATTGAGGAGAGAATAAAAAGTGTTATTTTGTGACCTTCATAAATTAGGTGACTGTAGGAGTGGGGGAGTAACCTTGTGACTTTTCCAAAACTCCAATAACTTTGGGACTTCACACAATGGTGAACTGCAATATGTAGTCTATAATGGTATTTCAATATCATAATGGATGAACTCATCTTTTTCACATTCACAGTTGTGTGATTACTGTATGTTCTCCATCTCACTTTTAGTTCTTTTCTCTTTTCGTTCTGTTGCTCCTGAGAATTGTTTTGCTTCTAATCACTATCTTAATCTCTTAATTTCTTTCTTTTTTTCTTTTTTTAAATCAACTCTCTCAATCTTTCCTCTCACCCCCTTCTTTCTTATTCATTGTATTTCCCAATTGGGTAAGTTACATTTCCATAAGCGTACATACGTGTGTGTGTGTGTGTGTGTGTAGCTGTGTCTGTGTCTGTGTCTGCTTTGTTCCTTCTCCCAGTGCATTCTTCTTTCTCGTCCTTCATTTTTTTGGGGAGATCGATCATATATTTGACTCACATCCATGACCTCAAATCTTTGCAAACTCCTTTTAAGTGTCCTACTACTGATAAAGTTCTTAGAAGTTACATGTGTCATTTTTCCATATAGAAAGATAAACATTTTAGCTTTATTGAGATCCTCACAATTACTCTTTTTAGGTTTTTGTGTGTGTGTGTGTGTGTGTGTGTGTGTGTGTGTGTGTGTGTGTGTGTGTGTGTGTGTGTGTGTGTGTTTTTGAATCTTGTGTTTGAATGTCAAATTTTTCAATCAGCTTTGGTCTTTTCATCAGGGATGAATTTTTTTCCTTTTTCTTTCCTGGAGTGATTATAATACTTTATTGTAAAATATAGGTTGATGTTATATCAATATAATATCAATACAGCACATTTTTTTTATGCATTTCTGAGTTTCTAAACTTTTTTTCTGTTTATTTGCTGGTCTTTAGCTACAACTTTTGCAAAACTTGCCCAAAATTCCTATTTGATTTCTTATGCTGATCTGTGACATTGAAACAGTGATAGAGAAAGTTATGATGTGAAAGGGATAATTGTGGTCAACTTTGTTGGGTAGTTTATTCTGAACAATTTTTACCACATAATAAATTCTTCTCTAAATTTGTCTTTATACTTATGAAATACTAGAAAACTTTTTGTTTGCTGTTGTAAATTGTATATCTATTCTCTTCTACCTTTCTTGTTTCTTAACCAGTATCGGACAGTTTTGATAATTACTGCTTTGTAATAATAGTTTAAGATCTGGTACTGCTAAACCTCCTTTCTTTACCTTTTATTTCTTAGTTCCTTTGATATTCTTGACCTTTTGTTCTTTCAAATGAATTTGTAAAATTTGAGATGACTTTGAATATGTAGATTAATTTTGGTAATCAGTTTTGTTAATAGTTTTCAGTATATTAAACCTTCCCTGTCTTCTTGGTATCATCCCACTTGGTTATAATATATTTCTAATATACTGTTGTAATATTTTAGGTAGTTTTTTATTTGTTTTTGCATCCTTAGTATCATACTTGTTCCTAAAAGGAGTTTATAGGATTCCTTCTTTTCTTATTATTCCAAATTATTTAATAATGGAATTAATTGGTATTTAAGTATTTGATAACTCATTTGCAAATCTGGTCCTGGTACTTTTTTTTTTTTTTTTTTTTTTTTTTTTTTTTTTTTTTTTTTTAAAGAAACTCATTTATGGCTTGTTCAATTTCTTTTTCTAAACTAAACCTATTTATTTCTCTTCTGCTGACCTGGGCACTTTGTATTTTCGTAAGCATTCTTTAATTTCACTTAACTTGTTAAATTTATTGCCATAATTGGGCATAATTCCTTATAATTGCATCTTTTTCACTTTTGATACTAGTACCTCTTTTTTAAAATCATAGTAACCAATGGTTTATTTTATTTTTTGCATAATACCAACTCCTTGTTAATTCATTAGTTCAGTTAGTTCTTTTATTTTCACCTTTAATTTTTAGGATTTACAATTTAGTATTTAATTGGGGATTTACTAAAAATGAATAGTATACTTTTTCCTACAAAGTTTTGCTTTTTTAGCATCACTACATGATTCTCAGTTCTTCCCCAGTATTCTTTTTGAACTATCCAATTATTAATGAGAATCTCAAGCATATGGTTTGTTTATATATGTGTGTGTGAATGTATGCCCATCAGTTGGGAAGTGACTGAATAAATTATGGCATATGTATATTTCTCATTTTTTCCCTCATTTGTGATCTGATTTTTCTTGTGCAGCTTCATAAATGTGGAAATATGTTTAGAAGAATCACACATTTGGCCTAATTTGGATTGCTTGCTTTCTGGGTGAAATGGGAGGTGTCAAAGGAGGGAGGGAAATTTGTTCTTATTTGCATCTCTTGTAATTGATCTTTGAGATTTATATTAATGTTTCTCTTGCATCTTCTTTCTCAGATTTTCTATTAATATATATCCAATGAATTGACAGACTTTCTGCATTTTTTTTGCTCTTTTATAAAGATAGTGTTTTAAGACCTTTTAGTCTTTTAGCAGTCTTTTTAATGTAGCAGATGCTAATTCTAATTGTAGCTCTTGCAGTACTTGAATTGTTTTTTTCTTATTGTTTGTAATTTTACCCTTAACTTGGGGGTTTGGGAATTTGACTATGATATTCCTGGGATCTCTTTCATGTGGTAATCACTGGATTTTTTTCTATTTCTATTTTCTCTCTTCTAAAGTTATGGGCACTTTAATTATTTCTTGTATTATTACATCAAGGTTCCTTTTGTTTTTTAATTTGTGGCTTTTAGGTAGTCCATTTATTCACATGTTTTCTCTTTTTGATCTGTTTTCTAAATCAGTTTTTCTCATTCTCTTGTTTTATTATTTCTTAATCTCTCTGTTTTTAAAACTATAGCTTTTCATTTATTCATTCATTCATTCATTCATTCATTTATTTATTTATTTTTGAGGCTGGGGTTAAGTGACTTGCCCAGGGTCACACAGCTAAGAAGTGTTAAGTGTCTGAGACCTGATTTGAACTCAAGTCCTCCTGAATTTAAGGCTGGTGCTCTATCCACTGCGTCACCTAGCTGCTACTATAGCTTTTTATTTATAAGATATATTCATGGGTAATTTTTCAGCATTGACCCTTGCAAAACCCTATTTTTCAACTTTTCCTCTCCTTCCCCCCCATCCCCTCCCCTAGATGGCTGGTAGACCCATACATGTTAAATATGTTAAAGTATATGTTAAATACAATATATGTATACATATCCATAGTTATTTTGCTGCACAAGAAAAATCGGACTTAGACATAAAGTAAAAGTAACCTGAGATGGAAATCAAAAATGCAAGCAAACAAAAATAGGGGGAATGGAAATGCTATGTTGTGGTTCATATTCATTTCCCAGAGTTCTTTCACTGGGTGTAGTTGATTCTCTTCATTGTTGAACAAATGGAGCTGATTTGGTTCATCTCATTTTTGAAGAGAGCCATGTCCATCAGAATTGATTATCATGTAGTATTGTTGTTGAAGTATATAATGATCTCCTGGTCCTGCTTGTTTCACTCAGCATCAGTTCATGTAAGTCTCTCCAGGCCTTTCTGAAATCCTCCTGCTGGTCATTTCTTACAGAATAATAATATTTCATAACATTCATATACCACAATTTATTCAGCCATTCTCCAATTGATGGGCATCCATTCAATTTCCAATTTCTAGCCACTACAGAAAGGGCTGCCACAAACATTTTTGCACATACAGGTCCCTTTCCCTCCTTTAAGATCTCTTTGGGATTTAAGTCCAGTAGTAACCCTGCTGGATCAAAGGATATGTATGGTTTGATAACTTTTTGAGCATAGTTCCAAATTGCTCTCCAGAATGATTGAATTCATTCACAATTCCACCAACAATGCATCAGTGTCCCAGTTTTCCCACATCCCCTCCAACATTCATCATTGTCTTTTCCTGTCATTTTAGCCAGCCTAAGATCCCCTTTATCATGTTTAGTCAGAAACTCTCCCGTTATCCATAGATGTGATGGATAAATTTTTTTCATGCTCCCCTGATTTACTTAAGATAGCATCTTTTAAGTCTAAATGATATATCCATTTTAACCTTATCTTGGTATGTGGTTTCAGATCATTGGTCTATGTTTAGTTTCTGCCAAACTGCTTTCTGGTTTTACCAGCTGTTTTTATCATATGGTAGTTATTGCTTCAAAGGCTTGGATCTGTATACCAAGTTCTGGGCATATTTTTACAAAAGATATCAGTCAGTTGGTCTAAAGGTAGAATGCCTTGAGTCTGCCATTTGAGTATATATTGGAAGAGAAATTGAAGATGTTCAGCTTAAAAAAAAAAAAAGTCTGAAAGGGGATCAGATTTTTCTGTTTCTTGCTGGGAGTGGGAAGGAAGTGAAAGAGGTGCCAGGAACAGTGGGTGAGTTTGAGACAAATCACACTCATTTCAGGAAGAACTTTGCAATAATTCAATAAACAAAAGTAGAATCACTTGTGATGAGAAAGTCATGATTTTTCTTGGTTTGTCTTTTATATGGCGTCTGGATGACCAATATGTATGTTTTAGTGGATGGATTCCTTTATGTTTGGGTTTGACTAAATGGCCCTAGAATTCTCTTACTCTAAAAATCTCTGATTATGAACTTTACCTGGAGGATACATTGATATACCAAAAAACCTTTGGCCTATCTTTTGTAGCCAAGAGGAGATACTAGGAAAATAGGGAAGTAGAAACACTATGGCGAAGTGTGTCTCTTTACACTTTTCTTACTTGTACTTGATCATTTAAGTTGATCTTTGGTTTTGATAGGAGCTGGCAATATATGTGTCCATTTAGGATATCACCAAATAAATATGTTGCTTTTTTACTTTTCCTTCTACATTAGAAGTTCTTAAACTTTTTAAGGGAACTAATAATGTTTAAATATATTAAAACAAATGTATCAAAATATATATCTAAACAAAAGATCATGGAATCCCAGTGAGAACTTCTGTCTTATGAAGTTTGTCATGCCAGGAAAAAAAGGATTTCTTGACTAGAGGTTCTCTGTGTCTATTTTTTCAATCCAGTTATTAGGTTAGAAAAACTTATCATTTGCCTTGCTTTATAAAAGTTTAAGTTGAATAGCTAAATCTCTTTTTTCTACCCAATACTATTTTTCATAAAGATATGTTTCCTACTTTGTAAAAAAGTTTATTTGAAAATTGCTGGATGCGATTCATGCTCTGTAATATCTGCAAGTATGTGTATTACAAAATGGCATACTTCTATAGATTATCATATGAAGTAAAATTATTTTACTAAGCTTTTTCTGGGGAAAATAGCCATTTTTTAAATACATTTTTTAAAATTAATTTTATAACATTTTTTTTGACAGTACATATGCATAGGTAATTTTTTTTTTATAACATTATCCCTTGTATTCCCTTCTGTTCCGAATTTTTCCCCTCCTTCCCTCCATCTCCCTCCCCTAGATAGCAGGCATTCCCATACATATTAAATATCTTATAGTATATCTTAGGTACAATATATATGTGCAGAACCTAATTTTGTTGTTGTTGTTGCAAAGAAAGAATTGTATTCGGAAGGTAAAAATAATCTGGGAAGAAAAACAAACAAACAAAAAAAATGCTCACAGTTTACACTCATTTCCCAGTGTTCCTTTTCTGGGTGTAGCTGATTCTGTCCATCATTGATCAATTGGAATTGGATTAGCTCTTCTCTATGTTGAAGATATCCACTTCCATCAGAATACATCCTCATACAGTATCATTGTTGAAGTGTATAATGATCTAGTTCTGAAAATAGCCATTTTTTTGAGAGAAAAAGTAAAAAGATTACAATATGTAGACAGTAATGGTTTAATTTTTTTTTTCCTTTTTAGAAGTCAATGAAAGGATTCCTTTTTGCTAAGTTATACTATGAAGCTAAAGAATATGATCTTGCTAAAAGGTAAAGTAAAATTTTTTAAAGATAACATTTTATGTTTTTGGAAGAAAGATAATCAAATATTTTAATTTCTTTACTATATCTGCTACATTAAAGTATAACTAATATGGGTTGGCCACATCACAATGTTTGAATGCCAAATGTACACTTGCCAAAAAGATGGTTTATGAAGAATTCACATGAGACAAGTGCTCACATGGTTATCAGAAAATAAGTATTACAGAGATATTCTCAAGATCTCTCTTAAGACCTGATTGTAGGACATGGTATAGGCCTCCCCAGCACAGTGAGCCTTCATCAGAGAAGGTGTGATTTATGAGCAAAGCAGAATTGAATTAGTTCAGAAGAAAGGCAGAGTTGAAGAATCTACCCCAAATGTTTATAGGGACCATTAGTATCTGAGTTGTGATAGAACATTCTGATCTTGTATTGGTCTGATCAGTCACGATTGAGCACTAATTTGACTCTTAACACAGGAGTGTAACTTCATCAAATGTTAAAAGTTCAGTATGATTTAAAAAAAAATCCATCTCCATTAATTAGGAGGCATTAATGTTCTCTAAGAGCTTCCAAATCATTAACAATTATTATATATTCTAACTTTGAAAATTGGTATATATGATAAATTTTTAATCAAAGTTATTAACTGAAGCATTATTCCTTAACTTTTCTGTGTAGATTGTATTTTATTGACTGATTTACTCAAGGTTAATGATATAAGTATTCTATTGTATCTACATTTAGTGGATTTATAGTGAGAAATAAGAATTAATGGTGATGTGATTTAAAATTGACCATTGCAACAGCTATTCTGGATAAAAGCTATATTTTACATATTTATTATTTAGTTGTAGTCTTCGAAAATTCTTTTCTACAGTTAATTTCAATTATTTGTGCTGTACTGCTGGTGTGAATTCTTCACATTCATAATTTTTTAGGGGGTAGTATTATTCAAGTACAGCTATGTACCATTTATATTGTTTAGCCAGTTTAATGATGTCTGTTAATTCAGATGTTTAGTTTCCTAGAAGAAGGTACAATGGGTAACAAACAATGCATTTTGCCACAAAAAACTTGACTTCAAGTTCTGACTTCAGTCTTTGCTGGTTGTTTATCTATCAGTTGTTTCTTCTGTATAACTGGGATGTTCCCACATTCTCTATTCATTAATATGATCAAAGGGAAATCTTGGAGGAAAAATGAGTAAATATTAGAATTGATGGGACACAGATAACCAGTGGGAGGGAAAACGTTTTTATCTTGAGTGGTGGTTTACTTTACCAGAAATGGAGAAATGAGGAAGGAAGAGCTCTGTAAAGGGCTAGAACTGAGCAGATATAAGGTAATCTAGCATGTATGGCTAATTAAAAATTGGACAATTCTATATTAACATGTTTGGAGGATGACCCTACTTAACTATTCTGTGCTGGCTGGATCAGTGGGTGTGGACAAAGAAGGGGAAGTGAGATCAATGGGTGGAGTAGGAGGAGAAGATTCATTCTCTTGGTGGTAGAGAGAGAGGAAGGAGGTGTGGAGATTGTTAGATGTAATCCCCTCACAGGGACCCCAAAACACCAGGAATAAAGACTTTTGCTTATCCTGACTCTGGCTGATTCTAAGATATCAAGGGTCACAACAGAGCTCTTTTTCAGGTGAAGCTGAATTTGGTTTTGGACTTGTTTAATGACGTGCTCCAGTAGGTCAACCAGGTTTTAATGTCTAATAAGCATTTGAAATTTCAGCACTGTCATACAGGTTGTTTGTCTTTTGTTCTTGAAGAGGATCTTGACATCAAGAAGGATGATTTCATGATTTGTCACTGTGCAAAGTTACCAGTCACTTTTTCCTCTGAAGCCATCTGGATACTGTGACCAGATATAAATCAAGATGACTGGAAATGGCTCTGAATGTAGTAGGAGATCTTGGCCTTTTTAAGCTAAGGTCTTTAAACAGTTCTCAGAGTTTCTCTGGCCCAAACAGAAACTATAGCTATTTACATTTACTCTGAGCCAGTTTGGGCCCAAAACTATGACCAAATAGGGTTTGGTTTGGCACCTATTGTATGTCAGTGAATGAGAGCCTGAATAATTTGGGTTTAAGAATTCTTTCTTTCTTTCTTTCTTTTTTTAATTATAGCTTTTTATTTATAAGATATATTCATGGGTAATTTTTCAGCATTGACCCTTGCAAAACCCTATTTTTCAACTTTTCCTCTCCTTCCCCCCCATCCCCTCCCCTAGATGGCTGGTAGACCCATACATGTTAAATATGTTAAAGTATATGTTAAATACAATATATGTATACATATCCATAGTTATTTTGCTGCACAAGAAAAATCGGACTTAGACATAAAGTAAAAGTAACCTGAGATGGAAATCAAAAATGCAAGCAAACAAAAATAGGGGGAATGGAAATGCTATGTTGTGGTTCATATTCATTTCCCAGAGTTCTTTCACTGGGTGTAGTTGATTCTCTTCATTGTTGAACAAATGGAGCTGATTTGGTTCATCTCATTTTTGAAGAGAGCCATGTCCATCAGAATTGATTATCATGTAGTATTGTTGTTGAAGTATATAATGATCTCCTGGTCCTGCTTGTTTCACTCAGCATCAGTTCATGTAAGTCTCTCCAGGCCTTTCTGAAATCCTCCTGCTGGTCATTTCTTACAGAATAATAATATTTCATAACATTCATATACCACAATTTATTCAGCCATTCTCCAATTGATGGGCATCCATTCAATTTCCAGTTTCTAGCCACTACAAAAAGGGCTGCCACAAACATTTTTGCACATATAGGTCCCTTTCCCTTCTTTAAGATCTCTTTGAGATATAAGCCCAGTAGTAACACTGAATAGCTTTTTATTTACAAAACATATGCATGGGTCATTTTTCAACATTGACCCTTGTAAAACCTTCTGTTCCAACTTTTCTCCTCCTTTCCCCCACCCCCTGCCTTAGATGACAGGTAGTCTAATGTTAAATATATTAAAGTATATGTTAAACCCTATATATATATGTGTGCGTGTATATATGTACATATATACACGCACACATATATATGTGTGTGTATATACACACACAGACACAAACACACACATATTTATACAGTTATGTTGCTGCACAAGAAAAAAATCATCTCTAGAAAGAAAAACCCCCGAGAAGGAAAACAAAATCCAAGCAAACCATAACAGAAAGGGTGGAAATTCTTTGTTGTAGTCCATAGTTCTCTCTTTCTGGGTATAGCTGACTCTCTTCATTATTAAACAATTGGAACTAGTTTGAATCATTTCATTGTTGAAGAGAGCCACATCCATCAGAGTTGATCATCGAATAATTTTGTTGTTGCCCTGTATAATGATCTTCTAGTTCTGCTCATTTTACTTTAAGCATCAATTCATGTAAGTTAAGACCTATTCCTTAGGAAATCTAGCTTGTAAATCCAAGACAGAAACAGAACTTGGAACAAGAGAAATAGGGAATGTTGAGATTGCCAAAGGGAAGACTGAAAACCTACATTTAAGAGTGGAAAAGAAAAAGTAGGATGGGAATAAGACAGTTCCAAGATGGAGGAACTGTTGAGTATTGCCCCTTGTTTTAGATTTTAAGGGAAGTAAGAAACAGATTTATCACAGATACTGATTTACTCAGAGAGTAATCTATAGAGATTGTATCCCTTTGTCAGTGTTGCTTGCCATTTTACAAGCAATAACACCAGATTAGAAATCAAAGACTTTGTTTCTATAGTACATTCTCTGCAACTAAGTAATTTTTTGATCTTGTGGACAAATCATTTAGTGTCTGTGATTGAAATGAATGAGATGGACTTAGTGGTCTCTTAATATCCCTTCCATCTCTAAGATCTCGTGATTCACCAATTCTTCAAAATTATAAAATTCCCAAGCCTAAAAGAAATTATCTTCAAGGCAATTCTTGTCATGAAGATATATTCCTCTCATGGTTCTCTATATATTTCTTGTAATAAAGTATAAAAAAGGAAAATGGAAATTCAGCAACCAACTCATTGACCAAATTTGAAAAATAAATAAGTAGGGCTAGAAAACACTCAGATTTAGGAGAACAATTGGCATCAAATGATGGGGTTCACAGTGAGTTTCTTTTGCTTCTTAAGAGGTTACAGACAAAATGAAGAGATAAAATAGATATCAGGAATGGTAAATATGAACTAGGTTTGGGAGAGCATATATATAGTTAACAAGGAAAGATTTTTAGCAATTAAAGTAGAAAAGACAAGTTTCCCAGTGGAACTCACAATTAACCAGGAGAAAGGGAATATTCCATGAAGTAAGAGTATGCACAGATTGACAGCCTAAAATTCTAAAAGGGATTTAAGCACCTAAAAAGAGTTAGCTATAAGGAGAAAGAGACTTTCTTTGAAGCATTGGGAAGGGATGAGAATAAAGACACCATGAGGCAGAAAGCCATGATGGCCTAACTCAAAAGGAATTCAGCATTTATGGGGGAAAAGCCAAGATAAGATAGGGTTACTCAAGATCTTCACTGGGCATGGGACTAAAGTTGAGCTGATCTCCATCAGTGCCTTTTCCTGCTTAGCTCTGGGATTAATCTTATCAGTACTTAAGGCTTTTTCTGCCAACCCCAACCAGGACCTCATCTCATTTTAAGAATGAGGGAATTGAGGCAGGGAAATGTAAAGTGACTTTTCCAAGATTAAGTAACAGAACCCAGAGGACTAGCATCCTAGTGTTTTATCTTCCTGTTGCTTTTTCGACCTCACTTATATAAGGCATAATTTCCATATTATATATGAGCCATACCTTTCAATTATATAGAAATTGTCCTTGGTTCCAAAGCTCTAGTTCTGGTCAAGATATTTAAATCTCTTCAATTTAAACTTAAAATGTATTGAGTTATTTTTACTCTTTGAAACTTTTTTCTTTCTAATTTGACTTCTCTAGGATCAATCAGAATCTTGGTCTTTGGGTATAATCATTGTCTGAAATTACTTAGTCATTTATCTTTTATATGTACATTTTATCTTTTATGTGTAAATTTTATATTTTCATGCAAATTAAGGAATGATGACTTAAGACCCTGTGATTGAGGGCTTTTTGTATTTATGTACTGTTGCTTTTCTGATTCTGCTCTGGTTTTACTACCTAGGTTTCTTTCCCCTCTTCCCTCTCCCCCCCCCCCAGAGTAATAGATTGATTATTTTAAGAATATTGCAAGAGATTATAGCAATATATATTACAGTACTTTATAATTTTTTAAATATATGAATTCATGAAAGAAAGTAGTATTTCAAGGATTTTGATTAATTTTAGAGTTTAGGCTATGGTGAATAGAGTGGGGGAAAATGTAAAAGTTTGAATCTTTGTGTTTCTTGTTTTCAGCATTGGGTAAAACATTTGATAGATGAGTTTGATATTTGTGGGGTTTGATTTTATATCACCCTTATTAGAATTAGAGGTGTCAGTTGCTCTATTAATCTTGAAATGCATTAGGTCAGTAGTAATTATTTTTGTTCCAAGTTAGACATTTCTGCCAAGTTGTATAGTTTAGATCTGCATTAAATTTACATGTTGTAGAAACCTCTTTAAATTAAACGTTTTAATTATTTCATAGATATATATCTACTTACCTTAATGTACAAGAGAGGGATCCCAAAGCACACAAGTTTCTGGGTCTTCTCTATGAAGCTGAGGGAAATATTGACAAAGCTGTTGGATGTTACAAGGTGGGTAATGAGTGTGATTAGAATGTGAATTCTGCTATTCTCTGTAATTATTAAGGTTAGATCATACTTCTGTGGTTGTGGCTGTAGTTATTTGAGGCTTCATGATCTAGTATTTAGAACCTTGCAGTCAGGATGAGCTGTGTTGCAAATCATTTAATCTCTTAATATTCCTGAAAATTCTCCACATTGTTGAACTTAACATGTCTGCAATAAAACCATCCACTTTTTAAAAAGAAAGTTGATTAAAATTTTTAAAAATAAAAAAGATATTTCTAAATATTTTGAATAAATGAAAATATTTTGAAGTATGCACATGTTATAGTTTAGCTGATATGACAGCAAGTTGTTTTAACTATATTCTTTGGTTTTAACTAATTTCTTTGGTGTTTTGGAAATATAATTCTCAAGATTTCCAAACAGCTCATTTAGACAGATATTTTTGTGACGTTTATAAATTTCAGTCCTTTTGTGTGGATAAAGATGCTTATTTTAAACATTAAACAAAAGAGCAAAATACTGCTTTTTAAAGGTACTTTTTGTATTATTTGCTTTTCAAACTTAACTGATTTCACTAATTTTGAAGTGCCATTTTCCTAGGATTATCAAAATACAATTATTTATCTATGATTCAACAAATTAATAATTTGTCATCTTATGCATATGTTTTAGCATTATTTATTGGTTAATGTTCCTTTTCTTTTTCTTTCAAATTGCCAGCGTTCAGTAGAATTAAACCCAACGCAAAAAGATCTTGTGCTGAAGATTGCAGAATTGTTGTGTGAAAATGATGCTACTGATGGAAGGGCAAAATACTGGGTTGAAAGAGCTTCTAAGCTTTTCCCTGGAAATCCTACCATTTATAGGTTGAAGGTAAAATTCTTAATTTTCATTAAGTGAAAATTTTATAGTTTTTTTCCTTCTATACTTAAATACTAAAGCAAGCCATTTCCACAAATTCTACAAAACAAACATTGCATATGAAATCATGAATCTAATTTCATATTGTTTATTTTTAGATATATATGTATATTCATATACATATGCATTCATATACATGCATAGATGTACACACATACATTATTACCTTACACAATACTACTTTCAAAACTCTTCTACTTGTCTGTGCTTTCTTTAGAAGTTGGTTCTGTTCTTGTGGCATTTAAAAAAATGTTTCAATGGTCCTCTTTCCTTTTTATGGTGACAGTACTACAGATCTCTCACTTCTAAGAGAGGGTTTTGAAAAAAGAAATCTCTTCCATAAACAAACATTTCAACAAAATGATTCTACACAGTTGCCACATCCAATAATGTTTGTTTCTTGCACCTTGACACTATCTGTACCAGTTATTATTGTGATGATAAAGCATTTCATTTCTTTGATCAGAGTCCTTAAAACTTTCCAAGTTGTGTTTTTTCCTCCTTAACAATGTTGTCTTGGAATATAAATTGTTATTCTGCTTCTGCTCACTTTACTTTGCATCAATTAATGTTTCTCCTAATTCCCATAAGTCATTTCTTTTTATCATTTTTTACAGCACAATAATATTCTATTAATTGGCTTTCCACATCTTTTTTAGTCATTCCTTACTTGTTTTTCTTCTTTTACTCTTCCTCTTTATTATCAAAGAGTGACTGTTTCATCTCTGGAATTAACTTCCTCATATACTCCTTATTAACCCTATACTACTTGTTTCTTTGTTGAATTTTATATATTTCTACACCAAACTCTGTGTGTATATGTGTTGTACCTTTCTTTGTCTTATTTAAATAAGTGAGAATTATTTGATAATTAATCCCCTCTCCTTTTCTCCATAATTTTTCCATACACTTCAATTATAAGAAATCTTGTCCTGGAGGCAGCTAGGTGGCACAGTGGATAGAACACCAGCCTTGAATTCAGGAGGACCCGAGTTCAAATTTGGTCTCAAGACACTTAACGCTTCCTAGCTGTGTGACCCTGGGCAAGCCACTTAACGCCAGCTTCAGGGGAAAAAAAAGAAATCTTGTCCTCCTTTCTCTTTCTCCTTTTTAAATCCTCCAACTCCTTATTTGACTTTCTCATTACTATTTTGAAAACATTCAGATTTGGAAGGGATACTTCTTCCTTATCCCTCATTAGAATGTTAGCACTCTCAGTTACTCTTGATTCTTTTTGCTTATATTTTAAAGTTCTTGTTCCTTTCTGTTCTTTTCATTAGTAATTCTTGGACATCCTCTGTTTCACAAAATGTCTGTTTTTTCCACCATAGATTTATTCTCAGCTTTGCAGAGTAACTTATTTTCAATTGCAGGCTTGTACCTTTGATCTTTGTGTTTTGTTTTGGTTTTTTTTGTTTGTTTGTTTTTTTAAGACAAAAAGCCAACTGTTAATACAGACACTGATCTTTCTATTTTAAAATTTCATTTCATTTATAACAGAAACAGGTAGATCTTCTGTGATCCTCATTTTGATGTCTTAGTATTTGAACTCCTTTATATATAATATAATTTATACAATTGCTTGTTGATTTGATTTATCTACTTGCAAAGTATGTTTGTGTATCCATAATCCACTTTGAAGCCCTGAATTTTAACTATGATCATCATGGAATTACCTTTTGGTGTTTCTTTCAGATGATCAGTGGATTCTTTCTTTGTTCTTTTGGTTTTGATAAATAGTTCTAATAGTGTCTAACTATGATTATTCATAAAATTATTTCTCCTTATCCTATAGCAAATAAATTTTATTTTTTTTTAATTAATCTTTTGATTCATGGAATAATTGATTTCAATTTGCTTTAGTCCGATTTTTTTAGGGAATCTGTATTTGGATACATTTAACACTTTTTTTTGTAAACCATTCTTTTCAATCTTTTAGGACTTTTAAGTCTTGCTTTGTTTCTTCTAGGGATTCATATAGTTTTGTGACTATGAATTTTCTCTTTTGACTCTCTTAAACTGTTATGGCATTTTTTTCTCAATTTGAATGTTGGCTTCTTTTAATCCAATAATTTTTTATAGTTGTTGGTGTTTACTTTGGTTACTCATCTCTTCATTCTTATTTCCTGAACTGTTGGCTTCGTAACATGGCTGGGAGCAGCCTTTTGTTGTGCTTATGATAGTTGTCACTCTTTGGTCCCAACCAGGGTGGCTTGGGTTCCTGTGAGCACTATCTTTTAGAGTTAATCCCTGCCCTTCAGTTGATCCCACATTAGCCCTTGAATCTTTGAGGTTAAAAGCTCTGGATCGTCAAGATCCTCTGTGTACTCTTGGGAAAAGTAGGGGGCTTTGGACCTCTGGGGTATTCACATCTGAACATAAATGTGCCTGGACTGATCAAGCGCTGTTCTGTTATTTCTTAAGGTTCACATTCTGGGTTTTCTTCTGCTCTTAGTTTCTGGGGGGATATCCATTTCTGTTGTTTCTGGATACAAAGCCTATAACTGGTTCTGATTTGGTAGATCCTGGTCACCTTTTTTGTTTATTTATTTGTTCGTTTGTTTGTTTGTCTCTGATTATTTACTGCTTTTTGTGCATTTCTTGGGTTGAAATCATGTATTCTTACTAGATTTCTTGATCATTATTTGGTCTGTTACAGTTTTGGTTTTTCCTGGAGTAGGTATGTATAACTGAGTTAATTGCTTCCATTTAGACAGCCATCTAATCTGGAAATTGCAGCTATTTCTAATTTTAAGAACTAGATTATTTTGTATTAAAAAATATAGCACTCATTTTTAGAGACTAAGGATAAAAATAGAATAGCTCCTTGTTATCTGACATAAATATGTTTTATTTATAACTAAAGGTATCTTTTAATATGTCAGTTAAAAACATCAATTAAACAACTGCTAGGTGCTTGTGATAGAAAAAGTAAAACAATTCTACTCTCACAGAGCTTATATTCTGTCAGGGAACACAATGCATACATACAAAAGTACAAAATAATTTACAAAGTAAATATAAGGTTCTTTAGGGAGGGGAGGGCACTGACATTTGGAAAATTAAGAAAGGTTTCATAAAAAGACATACTTGAACTAAGTCATGAGAGTAACGGATTTATGGAGAGTAATGGATTTATTTTAGTTTAGAAGAAAAGAGGGGGAGAGTATTCCAGGCCTGGTGTTTACCAATACAAATAGGAAGAAAGTCAGATTGATTATAATGTAGGATGTTGGCAAGGCATTAATATATAACGAGTTTAGATAGCTTGGAGCCAGATTAGGGTGGGCATTAAATTCCAAAGAGAAAAATTTATTTTTGAGGGTGGGTAATATCTTGTTTTTGTATTTGTGGTGTTGGCACAGTTCCTCACACATAGACACTTGATAAATGATTGTTGATTGATTGGTAAACTTAAATGTTTAGAAGCATTAATTCTAAACTGAATATAAAAATGTTAATAGGAGCAGCTTTTAGATTGTAAAGGTGAAGATGGATGGAATCAACTTTTTGACTTGATTCAGTCAGAGCTCTATGCAAGACCAGATGATGTATATGTGAACATCCGATTAGTAGAGCTGTATAGGTCAAATAAGAGACTGAAAGATGCTGTGGCCCACTGCTGTGAGGCAGAAAGACATCTTGCCCTGCGAACAAGTTTGGAATGGTATTCATGTGTTGTACGAACACTTAAGGTAGGTAAAAGCCTACTCTGTATATTTATTTTTGTCATGTTATAGCACAGTTTAATATTCTCTAAAACAGTGATTCTCAAATTTTTGTTCTCAGTGTCTTTGCATCTGTCCAAAGAGTTGTTTATGGGAGTTATATTTATAGGATTTTACCATATTAAAAATAAAAACTAATTTTGAATGTATAGACCTTCTGAAAGGGTTTCAGAGACCACCCAGGATTCTCTGTTCCACATTTTGAGAACACTGCTCTAAGAGGCATCTTTGTGTAGTACTTTAATTTTCTCTGTTTTCCATTTTTAAAATTCTTGATAATAAATTAATGACATCATTGATATCCATTTTTTATATATAGGGCAGTTCTTAATCATTCAGTAAATTTCTGTCATTCCTTTGTGAGGCATTATACCAGGCTCTATGTAAACACCTTATTTGTCTAAGATAACTAGCTATTTACATTGTTTGAGTAACTTAAGTATGTGATGAATTTATTTCACTTTTTTTGAGGAAAAACTAGAATGGTAAAAGGGATATTTTTGAAATTTTATTTATCATATCAAGCGTATACATTTTGGTTTCATTGAAGGACATTTACTATATTATGTAGCCAAGAACAAAGAACACAAACTATCTGGTGATTAAATGTAATTATAATAAATGTATTTTAATTTTTTTCTACCCACTAGGAATATCTGGAGTCTCTACAGAGTTTGGAGGTCAATAAAAGCAACTGGCGAACAACCAATAAAGACTTACTTCTGGCCTATGCTAATCTTATGCTTCTTACACTTTCTACCAGAGATGTACAGGAAAGTAGAGAATTATTGGAAAGGTATGATAGTTAGAAGGAAAGCAATTACGTCTAAATGACATTTTATATTTTAAGGAACAGCTTCACTGTTGGTTGAACTAATCTCTTTCCCAAAATGTTTGTTCACATTCTGTACCTAGAGGAGTGTAGAAATTGATTCTTATTTATTAATCCTCTGCAAGAGTATTAAGATTGTATTTTGCATAATTTTGTCTCTCTGAGCCTCTTCTACTTTAGTTTTGAAAAAAACAAAAAAAAATTCACACTGTTATGTTAATATTTTAAATTAATGCATAATGAAAATGACTTAAGTCCTAGACTTAGAACCAAGCAATCTTAAGTTTGAATTGCACTTGAAAGACTTAATAATTATTTGATCATGAGCAAATCCTGTAATGTACTTAAAAGAAGAAAGTACTTTTCAGTTCCCAAAGCATTATATAAATGTGGTTTTTTTGGTTGCTATTATTATATCATATTATATAATACTATTATTATTATTATTATTATTATTATTATTATATTTCCTGTCTCCATGTGGGATTTTCTTTCCATCTGAACTTAGTGTTACTGAATAGATGTATAATTCATATTTCAGTACTTTCAAATGAACCTTAAAAGTTGGCTTACTTCATTAGGGATTCTTGGTATTGTAGAAAGGTGCTTAATAGTTTTTATTTTTATGTTTTTAAAATAATTACAAATATTACATTTTCCCAGGTTTTTTAAACCTAAGTTTTAATGATCCCTACCTTAATTAGATAATTAGCAAATTATTAAACAAAAAATCCACAATTTACATTTTACCTATATGAAAATGTGTTAATTTATTGGTTGACATAAGGTATAAGGTTATACCAATTGGATAAATACAATTGAAATAAAACAGAAAGGAGGAAGAGAATAAATCTTTTCAGGAAAAAAAAGGATACTAATCTCTTGAAAAGTATCAGCAAATTTTACGATATTAAAGGCTCTTATTAGTTGAATATAGCTGGAATATGAATAAAGGCTATTTGAAGCCTTTTCAACTTTAAGTTGGTTTCAAGTTATTACCAGGTTATCAAATTAAATAAAAATAATTTTTTTTTAATCTAATTAAACTTGGGAAAGTCATTCACCTCGAGTAGCACTTTGGGACTGATCTACTATGTCACAGACAGATTGCCAACCATCTTGATGAAAGAATTCTCACATTAGGAGTTTCTCATATTCATAAACTCTGATTTCTTCATGTTTCTTTTCCTCAGGACAGTTATAGGTAATTATTACTGTAATTTAAAGGGATTTCTTATTGAAGCTTAGACT
Organism: Sminthopsis crassicaudata; assembly: GCF_048593235.1. Classification (NCBI taxonomy): domain Eukaryota; kingdom Metazoa; phylum Chordata; class Mammalia; order Dasyuromorphia; family Dasyuridae; genus Sminthopsis; species Sminthopsis crassicaudata. The sequence goes on along the minus strand of NC_133619.1, from coordinate 176,286,684 downwards.
TGTCACTAATTTTAAAGCATTACATATCAGAGAAAGAAATTAGCCAGCCTCTTAGTAATAATAAGCCTTTCCAAAATTAGCTTAAGCCATTGCTTTTCTGTATTTAAAACTTTTCAACTTGATAAAGGACACCTTTTGAGGACCCAAAATAACATATACCAACATAATAAAGTTGGATATGTTTAACAAAGAATAGATATTAGTGGAGAGGTTTTGGTGAGTTTTGACTGTAGAATTTAGTGTGTGTGTGTGTGTGTGTGTGTGTGTGTGTGTGTGTGTGTAATATATGTGTATATATGCCTGGTCTGGGAATTGCCCTAATAAATAATGAATTAAATAATTAATAGATTATAAAAAGATTTGAAGGAAGTGAAAGACAATTGATTTCGCTCCCCACTCTCAGTCCTCAAATCCATTTTAGGTTAAGGATGGACAGTCTTGCTTTTCTGCAGATCCACCATCCTTAAGGAAAGGATAATTTAAATTTTCTAGTAAATTCATATTTTTCAGATGTTTTGCAGTAAACTTTTCCACAATAGTTAAGCCTTAATATGGGGTTAAACTTTTTTTTTTGTGGGACTTTAGGATATGAGAAAAATAAGATATGTTTCAAATAAATATTTAAATAAAAAGAATGGTAGATGATGTTTTTCAATCATAGATCTAGTTTTCAGTCTTGCTCTGGAATCTCTCTTCTTTTACATAAAAGATTAGGAATTGAGCCCTAGGAAGACCAAGTGGTAAATTCACCTGGTATCACGAAGATTGAATTGAATAATTATTGTCAATATTGTTCTTCATCTTCAAAAGCAAAATGTGTGGCTGGATTATATGGCAATATGTAGAGATATATATATTTTTAAATTTATATTCTTATCAGAAGGATTTTTTTTCCCCTCAATTTTTTGGGAGTAGAAGTAATTTGACAAACATCAGTAAACAACATTTCTATATACAAAATCTATAAAAAGATTATTATTTGAAATTGAACATTTAAGAACATAAAAGTGTTTCTTTGAAAAAGTAGAAATTAAATTTAATGTAGTAATTTCAGAACTATTCTGCTGGTATATGACCCTGTCTGAGTTTCCTTTTGCTGTATTTTTTAATGTTTCAATAATATTTCACATTTTTTCTTTTCTATTGTAATGATGGGATATATCACCTAATCTATTCCCACAACCCTTTCCTTAAGCATTATTTCTTTATTTTTATATTTTTAAAAATACATTTACCTTTTATTGTGAAATAAAGTTATCCATTTACTATGAAAGATATAGATTATATATACTCAATTCAGTAACCTTTGATTGCTATTTCTTGCAACATTTTTGTGTTATAGTTTTGATGATGCACTTCAGTCTGTGAAATCTTTTATGAGTGGGAATGATGAGCTATCAGTTACTTTCCTGGAAATGAAAGGTCACTTCTATATGCATGCTGGAACTCTGCTTTTGAAAATGGCTCAGCACAGTGAGGTACAATGGAGAGCTCTATCAGAATTGGCAGCCTTATGCTATCTCATAGCATTTCAGGTATGCAGTTTTCAGTTTAATTAAGTATATATTTCACCCAGTTGATTTTCATATTTGTAGACTTAGAAAAAAGAGATAATATGGAAATTTTTGGTATGACCTCACATGTATAATGAGTATTATATTTCTTAACATCTCAGAGAAGGACTGAAGGGAAAGAATTAGAATTTAAAAATGAAAATTAAAAAAATATATTTTTAAACATATAGTTTCCTCATAATTTTCTGTTTTTAGCTATTTGTATTCCCTCCCCATTAACATCTAGATTACTTAATATGGTTGGGACTTAGGCTTGGGATAATGATTAAACTTTGAGGTTTGAGGGAATTCTCTACCTAATAAGTAGTCAAGAAAATCTTTATGTGCATGTTAGTCTTAGAGACTTGCCTTGAGACATAACTGGTCATTGTGAATCATAAATTGAACTTGAACCCATCTCTTTATGATCCTAAGGCCAACTCTCCAACTCTCTCTGTGTTTATAAAGTCTATCTGCAACATTTTATTTACATGGTTCACTGCCATGAATGTTTGTAAGTGAAGTTAAATTGAATGTTTATATATAGTCTTTTTTTTTTTTTTTTTTCCCCCTGAGGCTGAGGTTAAGTGACTTGCCCAGAGTCACACAGCTAGGAAGTGTTAAGTGTCTGAGATCACATTTCAACTCTGGTCCTCCTGAATTCAAGGCTGGTGCTCTATCCACTGCACCACCTAGCTGCCCCCTTTTTATATAGTCTGTCTTTTTTTTTTTTTTTTTTGGAATGTTTATATAGTAGGAGAGAATTCCTTAGAGGTACTTTTAGTATGTTTTTCATTGTTTAATTGTGCATTTTTAGGACACAGTGTCTTTCTATATACTGTGTAGTTAAATTTTGGAAATTTAATATCTTTTTTTTTAATCTGTATTCATAGGATACAACATTATGCTCTGTAGCATTTTTTATTTTCAATTTGTGAATTGAAAATATTCTGATTTCTAATATTTTTATCAGGTTCCAAGACCAAAGACTAAATTAATGAAAGGAGAAAATTCTGGACAAAATTTGTTGGAAATGATGGCCTATGATCGTCTGAGCCAGACTGGTAACAACAGAGTTTTGTTATTCCTTTAGTTTACTCAGTGTGATAGGATATTCACACACACACACACACACACACACACACACACACAATTATAGTGTAAGATAATTGCTAGGAAAAAGTATGCATAAAGTGCTTTAAGTTCTATAGATTGATTCCTAATTTTTTCATTCAGCAAATATTTGAAACCTTTTGTATAGAAGAGATACAGTGGGATACAGATATATATTATGATTTTACCTCAAGGAACTCTGGCAAGAAAGAGATGACATATACACAAATGGTAATGAAATGCTACAACTGCCATATAAATGGTAAACTTTAACACAAAAAGACAGCAGGATTCCCTGCATTAGACTTATTAGGTCTTCTTTATGTACTTTGCTTTTTCTTGTGATAGTTTAATTCTGTATACTTGAAACTTTTCCTTTCAGTCCTGAAAATAAAATAAAATGGTATGTTTCAATCTCTATCAAATATTTTCTTAGCTTTCTGCTCTTGATATGCTGATATATGTAATCAAGTACAATGAACTCTTTTAAAATTCATAATGTAAAATATTCTAAGTTTGGATTTGTTATAAAATAGATCTGAATGAAAAAATAAGATTTAAATATCAACTATCACACATTATTTGAATGAAAATATTAGGGGGAAATGTAAAGAAATTTAATGTGCCTTACGCTACTCAGAGCATTTCAGGTAAGCAGTATTCAGTTTAATTAGATGTATATAAATCAGGTGTGAGTTCATTGCACTAAAATGAATGACATTGTGTTAAAATGACAATTTTTACCACTGGATATTAATTTAGTTCAAACATGCCTCAAAATAATTTTCATTGGATCTTAGAATAAAGCAAGCTGAAATCTCTGAGGTCAAACACTACTGTCTCCCATACAATGAAGGAATTCCCTATATGCCATTTCTTATAGGTGGTTAGTCTCTGTAGAACCAGTTCTAGTTAACAAGAAACTTCAGTATCTTACTCTTGTTTTTATTAGTTAGTCTTGAATAAATTCATTACATTGAATCAAAATTTATTTTCCTCTCACTTCCACTTACCAGTCCCAGCTGTTTTCCAAAAGGGAAAATTGTGTGATTTGTATGAATAATTGTTCAATGTGTCTGTTACAGGACATATGCTGCTAAATTTAAGTCGTGGCAAGCAAGACTTCTTAAAAGAGGTTGTGGAATCATTTGCCAATAAGAGTGGACAGTCTGCCTTGTATGATGCCTTGTTCGATAGTCAATCACCTAAGGATAAGTCATTTTTGGGTAGTGATGATATCAGAAATGTTAGCATACAGACCCCAGAACCTGAAGAACTGGCTAGATATGATATTGGTAAGTAAGAAACACCTAAGTAGTATTTGCATGTTAGAATCATTATGATATAGTATATAGCAGTGGTCCTCAAACTTTTTAAATAGGGGGCCGGTTCACTGTCCCTCAGATTGTTGGAGGGCCGGACTGTAGTAAAAACAAAAACTCACATTCTGTCTCCACCCCATTTGCCATAACCCAGCGGTTCACATCTGGCTCGCGGACCATAGTTTGAGAACCCCTGGTATATAGTATAAGGGCTCTTGGAAATTTTTAAAATATTTTGATAAAATTCAGTATTTTGCTTCCTTATATTTCTTTTGTAATCCTATGCATTTTGTTTATAAATTGAAAAACATTATTTTGAGAAGGCTTTGCATGGGTTTTACCAGACTGGCAAATAGGGATTTATGGTGCAAAAATGTTTAAGAACTTTGATAATAATGAAAAGATATTTTTGGAGTTAGCATATCCTGAGTTTATATAAGCTTATATACTGTGTAATGTTGATTAAGTCATTTAACTTCTCAGTTTCCTTTTTTGCCATTTGAATATAATACTTTTACTATTCACTTTACCCATTGTTATTTTGGGGGGAAAAAGTATTTGTATAAACTAAAGCCTAACTATATTATGAAGCCTAACTATAGTTTTAGTTTCTTTCATCCTGTACTTGATTTTTAGAAAATGTACATTTGCTACCTTTTATTTAAATCTCCCATTTAATGTCGTCTTACTTAGATTTTGATCATTGCTTTAACTTTTCTGTGTCATTTTTGTACTGTCATTTTGTTTTTACTAGTATTGTGAATCTCCATTAACTAGAGGCTTAAACATTGAATTTCCCGATTATTCAGTACATTTTTTTGTTTGTGATATTGATAGGATAGTGATATAATCAAACAGGTTTGGGGTTTGTTTTGTTTTTGTGTTTTTTTGATCAGTTTTAATGAGATAGTCTTGTCTTCAGAGGTTAATATAGATATTTGCTTGAAGTAAACATTTCTGAAATATATTGAAAAGAACAATCTTTGGAAACTAAAACAAATGCAAAAACTGGCAAAACTAATCCAAATTGTAAAGATTTTTTTTTTTTTCTCTAAACATTATTATTTTGCTTTCATAGGGGCCATTAGAGCACATAATGGTAGTCTTCAGCATCTCACTTGGCTTGGGTTACAATGGAACTCATTGTCTACCTTACCAACAATCCGAAAATGGCTTAAACAGCTTTTTCATCATTTGCCACAAGAAACCTCAAGACTTGAAACTAATGCTCCTGAGTCAATTTGTTTATTAGATCTTGAAGTAAGTACAATTTTAAAGAATCAAATGGAATTGGGAAAAAATTCTCTTTAACATCAAAATAATTATTATTTTTAAAAACAAAAACAGGTATTTCTACTTGGGGTGATATTTACCAGCCACTTACAATTACAAGAGAAATCCAATTTTCACTACAATTCACATCAACCTCCATGCTTGCCACTACCTGTGTGCAAACAGCTTTGTACAGACCGACAAAAATCCTGGTGGGATGCGGCTTATAATCTTATTCACAGAAAAGCAGTGTAAGTACTAATTCTATAACATTGTAACCTTTTTTTTAATTTGGAATAAGTACACATAACTTTTGACCTAAAATTTCATTCAGCTCTTGTGAAAGTTGTTAATTCTGAAAGTAATGTGTTTCAAACTCACATAATATTGATGTTTATGCTGTCCTTTTATTTATTTATTTTTAAAGGTCTGGAACTTCTGCAAAGTTACGCCTTCTAGTTCAACATGAAATAAACACACTAAGGGGTCAGGGCAAGCATGGTCTTCAACCTGCTATGCTTGTACATTGGGCAAAAAGTCTTCAGAAAACAGTAAGTTGTAACATAAACATTTTCTATGAAGAGACTTGTCCCTCAATTTAAATCTTAAAAGAAAACACAAATATCTAATTGGCATTTTGAAAATTATGAATGTAGTGCAATCTTGATTAAGTCATGCTGTTTAAAGTTGTTTTCTCCTGTCTTTTTCTTGTTTATAAAGTTAGTATTATATAAAGGGATACTTAGATTCTTAGGCTTATAGTCTGAAAAAGACAAGGCTGGTGGGATGAATAAATAGGGAATAGTTTTTATTGGAAGAGCTAATAAAGAGGAAAGAAACATGAGATTTTGCTTTTTGGGGGGCAGTTGGGACTGATAAGTAAATGTTATAGAGAAATAAATGTTGATTCAGTGTAAAGAATTTATTCAGGGCTAATTAGAATCTGTGAAGTTGTGAGTTTCTTGTTAACCAGAACTGATTCAATAGAGTTGAATAATAATGTGTGCTGATAAAAATTGTCATTTTAATATAATGTCATTCATCCTAGGGCAGTGGACTTAATTCTTTTTATGATCAGCGGGAATACATAGGAAGAAGTGTTCATTACTGGAAGAAAGTTCTGCCATTATTGAAGATAATTAAAAAGAAGAGTAATATTCCTGAACCCATTGATCCTCTGTTCAAACATTTTCATAGTGCAGATATTCAGGTACTTCAGCGTAAAGTTGAGCATTTAATGGAGAAATGTGTGTTCCATTTTATAGTTGAGGAAAATGCTTGAGTATAGAGAAGATGTCATCTGTTCACTAATTAGTGATAGAATTATTTTTATTGATTCTTGCCACTTATATACAGTAATGATAATTTACAGAAAGACAAAGCCTACATCTAGACTGCCTATATTTTCTGGAAAGTAACATAATAATAATACTAAGAGGCTAGTTAGTTTGACTAATTTATTAAATGGTTAACTTCCAAATATATAGAAAAGTGTAAATAAAATTAACTCTTAAAATTCCATATCTTTAGATATCTGAAGTTGGGGAATATGAGGAAGAAGCACACATAACATTTGCTATGTTGGATGCAGTTGATGGGAAAACTGAAGATGCTATGTCAGCATTTGAAGCTATAAAAAATGTTGTTTCCTATTGGAATCTTGCCCTGGTAAATATTTAATTATTTGTAATATTCAGTTTAACTTTTTAAGAAATAACTAGTTCATAAAGCCATAACTTTTTATTATAGATTTTTCATAGGAAAGCAGAAGACATTGAGAATGATGCTCTTTCCCCAGAAGAACGAGAAGAATGCAAAAACTATTTAAGAAAATCTAGAGACTACTTAATAAAAATTTCAGATGAAAGTTGCACAGATCCTGCTGTAGCTAGAAAGGTGAGGCAGTAATTTCTCTTTCTGTGTGTTTAGCTCCATTTTTCTTCTGAAGTATCTAATGGTTTGACATGTTGCTAGCCTTCAAATAATACTCATTAATTGTAATTATTAGAAGAGCTAACTACTTAATGAGTTTTTATTTTTTTCTTTAATAAGACTCAAAAGTTTATTATTAATCATCTCTTAATGTGAAAAGTACTATCTTAGGCACCGGGGAAAGATGGAAAACTTAAGAGAGCTATCTTGCCTTTGTGGGGCTTAACAGCTCAGCTGGATATGATGGCACAAATATCTACCATATAAAACCTAGTAATATCATACAGTCAGTGATCACCATTCACATCTTCACTATTTGCAGCTTTTTTTTTTTTTTTTTTAAATAGCTTTCATTCCCACCACTCCTTGAAATATAATTAACATGCATTCTCCTTTTTTTCCTTTTTTTTTTTTTTTTTTTAATACCACTCCTCTGTGGAATGCCTGGCACATAATTGCCATTTAAATTCTTTAGGTTAATTTCATTCTTTTCTAGTGCTAGACAGATTTTGTTGGTGCTATATTAAGTTTTTCTTCTGTCACATGCTAGAATGTATTTTCTTTCTGCTCTATGAAAGCTGAACAGTAAATGTATTTTTGAAGTGAATATATAGAGAATGTACTTTCAAAGGCAATGTAAAAAAAAAAAATGAAATGTTCTTTATTAGTAAAAAATAAGACCAGTATTGGGAAAGGAGGTAAGAATTAAAACTGATTTTCGGAAGATCAAATGACAAGGCTAATTAAACAGCATAAATGATGTTGCAGATATCCTCTTGAAGATTTGTAGAGTCTTGGTCTGAGCTTCAGGGAAAACCAGGCTTAAAAGACCTACTTCTTTCATTTGCTATGTGTAATGTAGGATCATAGAATATAGAATGGAAGGGATGAGGAAGTTATAGCTAAAAAAGGTTAGGTATACAGAGTGGCATGGTTGGTAAAACAAATGATAGTTGGTATTTGTATCTTCTGACTCATAATCCATCTCTTTTTCTGCTTTATATGCTGCCTCTATTCACTTTTCTCAATCTATAAAATGAGAGGGTTAGACTTGATGAGCATCTAATTCTCTTGTTGTATAGTAGTTTCAGTTATAAATTACTCTGTGACCCCTTTGGGGTTGTTTTGGCAAAGATATAGGAGTACTTTGCCACTTCCTTCTTTGGTTCATTTTACGGAAGAGGAAACTAAGGCAAACAGGGTTAAGGAATTTGCCCAAAGGTACACAGCTAATAAGTATCTGAGGTTAGATTTGAAGTCTACAATTTTTTTATGCAATGGCAGTTTTATCAGTATTATTCTGCTGATATGTATATTATATAGATATTTATAAGTCACAAGATAATTCAACTTACTTAATACACATAATAGCTTTTGCTTTGGCATATTTCCAAAGCCCTTGAATTAATGCCTTTTATTCTTAGCTTCCAGTTCCTTTGGAGTCTGTAAAAGAGATGCTTAATTCAGTAATGCAAGAACTTGAGGAATATAGTGAAGGAGGTCCCCATGGTAAAAATGGTTCACCTAGAAATATAGATTCTGAAATAAAACATTCTACACCGTCTCCAACCAAATTTTCTTTATCACCAAGTAAAAGTTACAAGGTATGTAGCAAAAAGAAAGAGTTTTACATAGAGTAATATGTGGTCTCTTTAAACATTTAAGGGGTTTTTGTTTGTTTTTGTTTTTGTTTTTGTTTTTTTTTAGTTTTCTCCTAAAACTCCTCCTCGATGGGCAGAAGATCAAAATTCTTTATTGAAAATGATCTGCCAACAAGTAGAAGCTATTAAGGTAAATTGGCTAAGTTTTCTTGAAGTGATTATAAGGTAGGAATTTAAATATATTCTGCATTTATTTTACAGATTGTTTAAAACTTGTTTGAAAAATTTGAACAAAAGTGGTTAAGTCAGAATTTCATTATTGGTCAAATAATATCATTAGTGTTTTATGAAATAGATACAATGTGATCTTTAAATAAAGCAGCAAAGCCGATTTCTAAAAAGAAAGTTAAGGAATATAGAATTATTTTAGCATTTAGATCATATAAGGAACTCTCAAACCAGTTGTTACAACTATAGTGAATAAAGTAGTTTTAACTTTTTTTTTTTTTTTTTTTTTTTTTTTTTTTTTAATGGACCAGTAGAAATACAACTTTCATAGTTGTAACTGGTAAAATGAAAGTTTTTGAAGTTTTTCTGATATTCTTCTACAGTATAGTCTAAACAAAATCATTCCAAGCACATTCTTGCATGAAAATGAGATTTTATTTTGAATTAGATTAACAGTTTGAGAATTTTTTAAGAATACTATTTGAGATGAACAAACTTTAGATTTCACACAGATTAAAAAGCATTTGTGTGGAATCAAGAGGCCTGATCTTGGACAGGTCAGTAAACTATAGAATTAAGTTTTCCTAAGTAAAATGAAATTGTTGACATGTGATAATCTTCAATATTCCTTCTAGCTTTAGAATTCTATGACCATACTTGTTAGCAATAAATAAATGATTTTTATTAGTATATTTATGTAGTTAAGAATTGCAAAGTAATTTACAATATTCATTGTATTATTGTACAGTAGTGATACATTATACCCTCATTATAACCCTGTGAAATGGATGCTATTATTTTCCCCATTTTATAGATGAAAAAGCTAATGCAGACAGAGGATAAATAACTTAACCTAATCACACAATATTATATCTAATATTTGATTTGAATTCCAGATCTTCCTGATGCTAGGTCTAACACTCTGCCTAGCACTATTTACTCTAGTACCCTCTAAAAACAAATCAAAAATCCAGATGGTAATCATAAGACATACTTCAGCTCTTATCCAAAGCACATATCTCCTTTTCAGTATCCTTGAGAGCTGAATTAGAAAGCCTTTTCTTTGATCTCTTGGTTTTAGAGGCTTAAATTTCTTAGATTGTGATTTTGATTTGGCGATTATTGCTTTCTAAACTATTGTTTAGTTCCAGATTTTCACTTTATATATGGAATATTTGAGATGAAGTAACTTTGAGAAAGGAAAAATTAAGCAATAATATAATAGGAATAAAGTATTATTTTGAAAAAGTTGAAGTATAGTTTGATCCTTGAATGATTTTTCATAACTATATTCAAAAAGTGAAATAGCTTTTAGTTGTTAATGGAGCAAAAATGGGTTTCTTGTATTGATATATGGATGATGAAATAGATTTGTATTTTCTTTGGTCAAGGCACATAACTTTTTTTTTGTTTGTTTGTTTGTTTAATCTGTGGGTAATTAAGTTTATCTGTCTAGTTCTCAGTTCAGTTTAAAATAACTAGCATTTTTCTAAATATAAGCCATTAATGAAGGAGATATAAATTAAAAAACCCTTAAGAGCATTTTTTAAAATGTTTCATTCTTATCTTTTTATTACACTGGACATCCTTGGTATTTACTCTTAGGAACCCTTCTTTGCAATAAAAACAGACAAAACCAAAAAATAGATTTTGCCAGATGGCCATATCTGATAATATATGCAATTTCTCTCCTATTTTTCTTTTGAAAGGAGAATCTATACTATGGGAGCAAATTTTTTAATGTAATTTTTGCATTCATCCCTTCCCATTCTCTTTCCTTCCTTTCCCTCCTTTTCCCTTCCCTCATGAAATACATGAAATGTCATGAAATACATTTGATAATTTTTAAAAAATTTAGACCCTCAGGTTCTTGCACTAAGTTGGAGAACAAGTGGTGAGAGCAGGTAGTGTTTATCAATATTGCTAAACAACATATTCACACAGGGAGTCCCCTTTGGATTTTTTAAAAAGTTTCTTGCTGCTGTAAGTGACAAAATATTTGAGAGAGAGCTTTATGTATGTTCTCTCCATAACAATCTTGTGAAATAGATGGTGGTATTATATGTATTTTACAGTTGAAACAGACTAAAAGAAGTTAAGCAACTTATCCAGAGTCATATAGCTAGTAAGTTACTGAGCCAGGATGTGACTTTTAGACTCCAGGTCCATTCTGTCTACTTTTATTGCAAAGTTATCTGTACAGCATTAAACCCAGTACCACTTGAAACCTTTTAACTTGACTCTTAAAAACATGTAAATTTTTTAAGGGAGCTAATTAATTTCTGTTATAAATCAACTGTGGGCATCTAGAGCCCTTAAAAATGTTGTTATTATTCTAAGAAACATTTGTATGGAGAGTTTTGATTTAAATTTTTTGTCTCTTTGTTCTGATAATTTTAGTGTTTTTTGTGACTAACATAGAATTTATTCAGATTAAATTATGTTTCTGATAGAAAGAAATGCATGAGTTGAAGCTAAACAGCAGTAATTCTACTATGTCCCCTCACCGTTGGCCTGCAGAAGGCTATGGAACAGATTCAGTGCCTGATGGATATCAGGGATCCCAAAATTATCATGGAGCTCCACTAACAGGTAAAATAAGTTAGTAGTACCTAATGCATTTTAAGTTAAAAAGCTTTTTGTCTTTTTGATTTAAATTATGTAGACAACTTAGAAAGCAACTTGGATGAAATCCTCCTATATTTAGCAATGGATGAAATCCTCCTATATTTGTTTTAACAGCTTACTAAAAGTTTTGTCCTTGGTATGTCTTTATTATCAAAAGAAAGTTTTAAACTTTATATTGTAATGGAACTAGTCACTACAAAGTTCTATGTTAAATTGTTTTCTTCTTAGTGGAAAAAAGATAGCCTCAGTCATACTATCAGATGAACAGATGAAACTGACTTTTATAAAATCAGTATTTTTTTTGCTTTATAAGTGGGGAAAAAAGCAAAGAGCTTTCAAGAAGAAAAGAATACTCAGAGCCTCAGGGGAACTATTTTAGTTGTAGGCCCTATGAGAGACAGTAAAATAGAAATTATTAGTTTAGCTGAAGTACTATATAGTTAGTGGCTATGGGGGCTTGCCTAGACATTTAGATATGGTAAAGTTAGAAAAGTAAGAACAAATGAAAGTTCTGTCATTAGAATATCCAGAATAGCATTTGTACAGTGATATATAATTTCAAAATAGTATTTTGGTCATTGCATAATACTTAACTATGTAATAAGTTCTTTTTTCAGTATAAACTTAAAAATACTCTTCTTCAAAAGAGATTATTTATAAATATCTGTTAAGTATGCTTCTAGAAAACTTGACTGTTAATACTAAAAAGATATAAGCTGATGGTGGTAGCAGAGTCTGACCTGTAAACAAATTAGAAAGGGGAAGAAAGCCATTAAGTCTCAACACTGGTACTATCAAATTATTGATAGTATTATATATTATAAAGTCTGAAAAGTGTTCAAACCTTTTAATATTACATTTGTGTAGATAGCATTTTATACTTTCTTGCATTCTTTTTGTATTATAGAGTAATGCTTTGTAAGAAGTAGAAAAAAGCAGGTGTGAAGAAATATCACTTGAGATACACACATTCATGAATTTTTTTTCACACTTTAAATAATTGGTTAATTGGCCCAATGCTTTTAGGTGTTCTATGTAGAAATAAGCATTCCCTCAGGGTCACTTAATCTCACTCTTACTATTGAACTTTAACCGACTGTTTTTCTTTTTTTCAGTTGCAACTACTGGCCCTTCAGTGTATTACAGTCAATCACCAGCCTATAATTCCCAGTATCTTCTCAGAACAGCAGCTAATGTTACACCGACAAAGGTAACAAAAGGGAATATTTATAAATACTCCATCTTAGTTTAAACTTCTTCTAAGAATTTAGATCTTGGAAGAATTTAAGAGATAACACAGCACTGAAACTTGTAAAACTCTTTCAAATTAGATAGTGTATTTTAAATTTCTTTCCAGGTAGAAAAATAGAGTATGGAATCTGTCCTTTATAATAATTGTAATAGAGGTAAAATTTCTTATTATTCTACCTATTTTGAAGGAAAAATAGGGAAGAATCTTTGTGACGCTTTTCTCAGTCATCATTGTGATAAGCTTTTGTTGACCTGGGAATTTGTTTTACTTCTTTGTCCACGTGCAAAAATAATGGCAGGAAGTATGTTTTCATATTTCTAATATGGTACAAGATTATTTGATCATATGTTTGCTGAAGAGAAATACTGTGAGCCTTCATGGTATCACTTCACATCCATTGGTGTTGATGACTGCTCTGAGATATATTTTTAAATGGTTTAGGAAGTAACAGGAAATTAGATATTTAGATATCTCTAAGAAAATGCACTCATTTTTTATATTTATAGGCTCCTGTTTATGGCATGAACCGGCTTACACCTCAACAGCATATATATGCTTACCCACAACAAATGCATACACCTCCAGTGCAAAATCCACCTGCCTGTATGTTCTCTCAAGAGATGTATGGTCCTCCATTGCGTTTTGATTCCCCTGCAACTGGAATTCTGTCACCTCGAGGAGATGATTACTTCAATTACAATGTTCAACAGACAAGCACAAATCCACCTTTGCCTGAACCAGGCTATTTCACAAAACCGCCAGTTGTGCCTCATCCTTCAAAATCTACAGAATCCAGGGTTATAGAATTTGGGAAATCTAACTTTGGACAGCCTATGCCAGGTGAAGGAGTAAGGCCACCTTTAACAACTTCAGCACAAGCAACACAGCCAACCACCTTTAAATTTAACTCCAATTTTAAATCCAATGATGGTGACTTTACATTTTCATCACCTGAAGTTGTGGGGCATCCTCCTCCTGCAGCTTTCAGTAATAGTGAGAGTCTCTTAGGTCTCCTAACTTCAGATAAAACTTCACATGATGACAGTTATAGTGGAACAAAACCAATTCCTAGTCAGACAAGTGCACCACGAAATACATTCAATTTTGGTAACAAGAATATTTCTAATGTTTCATTTACAGAAGGCATGACACATGGTCAGTGTAAAAATTCTCTTTTTGGTCGTAATGACGACATGTTTACTTTCCAAAGTCCAAGCAAAACAGTATTTGGAACACCAACTTCAGACTTAGCAAACAAGAGTCATGAAACAGATGGAGGAAGTACTCATGGAGATGATGATGATGATGGTCCTCACTTTGAACCAGTAGTTCCACTTCCTGATAAAATAGAAGTGAAAACTGGCGAGGAAGATGAAGAAGAATTCTTTTGTAATCGTGCAAAATTATTCCGTTTTGATGCAGAATCCAAAGAATGGAAGGAACGAGGCATTGGCAATGTTAAGATACTGAGGCATAAAATATCTGGCAAAATTCGTCTTCTCATGAGACGAGAGCAAGTACTCAAAATCTGTGCTAATCATTATATAAATCCAGATATGAAGCTGACACCCAATGCTGGCTCAGATAAATCATTTGTATGGCATGCTCTTGACTACGCAGATGAATTACCAAAGCCAGAGCAACTTGCCATTAAATTTAAAACTCCAGAGGAGGCAGCTCATTTCAAACGCAAGTTTGAAGAGGCCCAAGGAATCTTAAGATCTGCAGCTTCAAATATTTCCACAACAAACCAAAATGTTAGGGTTTTGAAAGACACCAAGAATCAGGATAACAAGGATACTGGAAAACCTGACTCTGGACATCCAAATTTTGGTTTCCAAATTACAAAAAAAGACGGGTTATGGGATTGTAACAACTGCTTAGTAAAGAATGTTGCAACAGCAAAGAAATGTGTATCATGCAAAACCCTAAATCCACATAATAAGGAGCTTTTGGGCCCACCATTAGTTGAAAACTCTCCAGCTTTTAAGCCTGGCACAGAAAAGACTCAAGAAGGATTTGGATTGATGTTTGCTAAGAAAGAAGGTCACTGGGATTGCAGTGTGTGTTTAGTGAGGAATGAACCGTCGGTATCTAAGTGTATAGCTTGCCAGAATACAAACACAGCAAATAAAACTAAACCATCATTTAGTCAGCAAACTCCCTTCAAGTTTGGTCAGGGAGAGCCTTCTAAACCTACTACCAGTGATTTGGGAACTCTTTTTCCTAAGAAGGATGGACAGTGGAATTGCAGTGTGTGTTTGGTACAGAATGAAGTAAGTGATAAAAAATGTGTTGCTTGTCAGAATCCAAATTCACAATGTCAACCCAGTCACACAATTCCAGCACCTACTGCTTTGAAGCTTACTACTGCAGACACCAGCAAGTCTACTAAAGGTGGATTTGATGAAAAGTTTAATAAGAAGGAAGGACAGTGGGATTGTAGTGTTTGCTTAGTACGAAATGAAAGCTCTTCCTTGAAATGTGATGCCTGTGAAGCACCAAATCCAGTCAATAAGCCTGTTGCAGAAGCATCTTCAGATTTTACATTTGGTTTCAAGAGTAAATTATCTGAACCTTCTGGGAGTCAGATGGCAACTGGTTTTAAATGTGACTTTTCAGAAAAATCTTTTAAATTTGGCAGTGCTGAACAGGGTTTTAAATTTGGCCATGTTGAGCAAGGAAGCTCACCTTCTTCCTTCACATTTCAGGTTCCCTCTGGCATGGATGCCAAATCTACAAAAGAAGGATTTAGTTTTACTATGCCTGCATCTGCTGGTGGATTTAAATTTGGCATACAAGACTCTAGTGATCAGAAGGGTAGTGAGAAGGCCATTGAAGGAGATGCTGCTGTCAAGTCTCATGATATCAAGCAAAATAGTAGTGATTTAGTTTTTGGAAATAGTAGTAGCAATTTCACTTTTGCTGACCTTGCAAAGTCAGGGGAAGGATTTCAATTTGGCAAAAAAGATCCAAATTTTAAAGGGTTTTCAGGTGCAGGTGAAAAACTTTTTTCATCACAGAGTGCTAAAATGTCCCCTAAGGCCAATACTTCATCAGACATTGAGAAAGAGGATGATGCATACAAGACCGAGGACAATGATGATATCCATTTCGAACCTGTAGTTCAAATGCCTGAAAAAGTGGAACTTGTTACAGGAGAAGAAGATGAAAAGGTTCTATATTCGCAGAGAGTGAAATTATTTAGATTTGATGCAGAGATAAGTCAATGGAAAGAAAGGGGCTTAGGAAATTTAAAGATTCTTAAAAATGAAGTCAATGGCAAACTAAGAATGCTGATGCGACGAGAACAAGTACTAAAAGTATGTGCTAATCATTGGATCACTACTACAATGAATCTTAAACCTTTATCTGGTTCAGATAGAGCATGGATGTGGCTAGCTAGTGATTTTTCTGATGGAGATGCTAAACTGGAACAATTAGCAGCTAAGTTTAAAACACCAGAGTTGGCTGAAGAATTCAAGCAGAAATTTGAAGAGTGCCAGAGACTTTTACTAGACATACCACTTCAAACACCTCATAAACTTGTAGATACTGGGAGAGCTGCCAAACTAATACAGAGAGCTGAAGAAATGAAAAGTGGACTAAAAGATCTCAAAACATTTTTGACAAATGACAAAAAGCTCACTGAGGAAGAGAGTAACAATTCAGGTTTAGCAGCCAGTACTTCTGATTTAACAGTAAAACCACATGCTGAAACTACTGGGCCTTCATTAGAATGGGATAATTATGACTTAAGAGAGGATGCTTTGGATGATAGTGTAAGCAGTAGCTCAGTATATGCATCTCCATTATCAAATAGCCCTGTGAGGAAAAATCTCTTCCGTTTTGGTGATTCAACAACAGGGTTTAATTTCAGTTTTAAATCTGCTTTGAGTCCATCAAAATCCCCTGCCAAGTTGAATCAGAGTAGGACTTCTGTTGGCACTGATGAAGAGTCTGATGTTACCCAAGAAGAAGAGAAAGATGGGCAGTACTTTGAGCCAGTTGTACCATTACCTGATCTGATAGAAGTGTCTAGTGGTGAGGAAAATGAACAAGTTATCTTTAGTCATAGAGCCAAACTCTATAGATATGACAAAGATGCTGGCCAGTGGAAGGAAAGAGGAATAGGTGATATAAAGATTTTGCAGAATTATGATAATAAACATGTGCGCATAGTGATGCGAAGGGACCAAGTATTGAAACTTTGTGCCAATCATAGAGTAACACCAGACATGACTTTGCAAAACATGAAAGGGACAGAAAGAGTATGGGTTTGGACTGCATGTGACTTTGCTGATGGAGAAAGAAAAGTAGAACAATTAGCTGTCCGGTTTAAACTGCAGGATGTTGCAGATGCATTCAAACAAATTTTTGATGAAGCAAAACAGGCCCAAGAAAAAGATACCTTGCTTTCACCACACTTTTCCCGTGCTTCTACTCCACGAGAATTCCCATGTGGCAAGATTGCAGTAGCCGTATTAGAAGAAACCACAAGGGAGAGAACAGATTTAAACCAGGATTCTGATACAACAGATACAGTTCTAGAAGTTGGAGAAGTATGTAGCACTTCTGAAACACCAACTAAAGCAGTTGTTTCTCCTCCAAAATTTGTATTTGGCTCTGAATCTGTTAAAAGCATTTTTAGTAGTGAAAAATCAAAACCATTTGCATTTGGCAATAATTCAGCTACAGGCTCTTTATTTGGATTCAGTTTTAATGCACCTTTGAAAAGCAAAAGTGGCGAAGATGTTTCAGGTGAGATTGAAAGAAAATCAGACTCTAGTAAAAGTGAGGCACAGAAGAGCTTGAACATCAAACCATTTGTTGAAAACAAAGCAGAAAAGTCCTTGACTCCTTTTTCAAAGGAAGAGCCCTCAACTACCTGCGCATTTAAAACATTAGAAAAGGGTAAGTGTGAAGTTAATTTTTTTTTTTATTTCAAAAAAAATATTATGTTAAAATTTTAATAGAGGTTACTTTGTTTTATACACAGATATGTATTAATTAGAATTGTTTAATTAAATTAACCCAGTTTCCTTACAGATATGGATTAATAAGGGAAAGTAGTTAATTTGAATTCTTTCAGAGACAATTTGAAAGTATGTCTTCTGGTAAAAATATTAGTGTAATTGGACAGAATTCACATTTGACATGAGGCTTACTTCATAGAAATTTTCAGCATTAGTATTTTAATGTAACATTTAGTAAAGGTATTTTAGTGTTAGACTTTTTTTTAAGGAGATGTAATTTACCCTTAAAATATTTAAATTTCATGTTCTCAGCCAAAATTATGATACTACTTAACTTGTTGCAAACTAATTTTTAAAAGTATTTGGTTTTTTTCCCAACCTCATAGAAGTACAGGGTCTTTCATTGCTCTTAGTTAGTGTCTTATCCTATAAAGACAGATAGTAAGTTTTTGATGCTCTGCATTTTTAAAAGTCAGTTATGTTAAAATACATGCATTTGATGTAAATTGAATTTGAGCTTAGAGCTTATTATATTCAATGAACTTTTTTCTAAATAAATGGTAGTTGAATTGTAGATGAATCTAGGCAATGACTGGACTAGTTGAGAATCTGGGCTTCTTTATCATGTCATATGAAACAGTTTATATTAAGGGACATGAGCAGAGTAGAATTTTTTTTTTTAATAGCTTTTTGGGGCATCTAGGTGGCTCAGTAGATAGAGCACCAGCCATGAAGTCAGGAGGACCTGAGTGCAAATATGCCCTCACACAACAGCGTGCCCTAGCTGTGTGACCCTGGACAAGTCACTTATCCCCAATTGTCTCAGCCAAATATATATATCTTTTTATTTCCCAAAATGCATGCAATTTTCAACATTCATCCTTGCAAAACCTTGTGTTTGAAATTTTTCTCCTCTTCCCCTGTTCCTCAGACAGTGAATAATCTAATAGAGGTTAAACATATACAATTAGATTAGAATTTCTTAAATTAATTTCTCCATGGAATATTTAGAGAAAAAAGCAATTCCTTTTTGATTGGGAGTAGGCTGAGGAAATTTTGGTTCCAGATAAAAGAAGTTAAGCCTAATTGGTTTTTTAAATATTTTTGATACATAATTTAATAACTATATTTTAGATAGAAAAATATTTTAACACAAATAAATCAAATCTCCACAGAAAAACAATTATTTTAACTTCCATGCAGGGATACCTTCTGAAAAAACACAGTAAAATTTCAGAGAGGTTATATCACACAAAAAAATTTATATATAAAGCTCTTAATTTGTTTTTTAAAGTAGGGATTCTCTTATTTTCTTTTTTTTTTTCCTGTTATGTACTTTTCTGGTCTCCTAGTGAAATCATCCTCCTTTTCTCCGTGTTTTTAAATATACAAAATAGAAGATTACCAAGGAAACCAATTACATTGAAATACATTTAACAAAATATTTTAAGAAGTTTTATTTCAACTTTAAAAGAACACTTTTTTTCTTCTTCATTTTTAACTTTACACACAGCTTCTGCAAGTCAGTAGAATATCCAATTCACTTTCATGTTTGCAGTTAAAGAATATATATATTTGAGTCAAGGTTAATAGGTTAAAATTACATATAGTACTGAAATTTTGTTCTTAGTACAGTATTTAGTTAAAGACATGTAGTAAAGTCTTTTAAAAGTAGATCGAATAAAAGTCTTTGTGGCTTTTTGTTTTATATCTATCTTTTGTTTGAAAATGGCTGCACTTCTAGGTAATTTCTTAGGTGAACTTTTAGTTTTAATTTGGTCCTCAATTTTTACATCCCTTTGATAAACTTATTTTGTTAATTGAAAGAATTCTTCATATAAACTTTAAAAAATTGGTAGTGAATTTCTATAGAAGTTTTTTTGTTTGTTTAAAAATGATTTATGTTCTTGTACTTAGGGAAGTATAGTAAGCAGCTCCTCACACTTATTCATTCATTTATTTATTTATTTATTTATTCATTCATTTACCTATTTATTCATTCATTCATCACTTATTTATTTATTTATTTAATTATTTGCAGGCAGCTTTTTAAAATTAATGGTCTTTGAATAACTGATCTACTCTACACAAACCAAAAAATGTTTGCAACAAAGTTACTGTTCTACGTGTAATATTATGGCATTAACTTAGTTAATTAACGTTAACTTTCTTTTTAGACAGTTTTCCAAGCACACAGTTGATTTCATATAATATCATAGATCTAGAGCTGGAAGGTCCTACCTTCTCATTTTATAGATGAGGAAACTGAGGTTCACAGGGGTTAAATGACTTGCCTTCACAGGTAGTATCAGAATCAGGTCTTGACATTGTTCTTATTGATATAATGTAACTAGAGAATGTTTAAACAGTAAGCAATAACACTTATTATTGCTTAACTAATTTGTAGAATACATTAACTAGAAAAAATAATTATACTGGTATAATAAAAAAAATAAGATAATATGGAACATTTCAGAGTATAAGATATTTCTTTAAAAGCCTATGAGGTAAATGTGGGTATTTACCATTATTAACCTCTTTAACTTACACAACAATGTTTTGAAGTGTAGATGAAAAAGCACAGGTAATTTGTTTTTTACCTGATGTGATTTTTTTTCTCCAGAGATATGGTCAAAATACTTAAAATGGAAGTGCAGTAGGAACTGATACATGATCTGTTAATTCCTAAGTCATTATGGGGACTATGAAGTATTACTGAATACGCCTATAAACTATTATCTTTTTCTTATGTAGGGGTGGGATGGGGAGGGGATGGTATGCTTTTAATCCAGAAAAGGGAAATTAAGTTTTATTTTGTCCCTCTAAACTCCCAAATCCTTAATATTGTTTATTTTCTAGGATTTAACTTTAGTCTTTTTAAATCTAATCCAATGGCTTTTTGGACCAGTTTCCCCTCCTCACAGCCTGAGAGCAAAGGTATAAAGTGCACTCAGTGTGAGATGACTTTAGTTTTCTTAGAAGTTGGCAGTATTTGATAAAAGTAGCTTTGCTTCATGAAATCAAATATTTAACAATTTATAATACGCATGTTAAGTATGCTGGTTTAGGTGAAAAGGTCTTTTGATAGTAGTTTAACACACTGTAATTAATGCTTGCACATAGTTTTTTTTTCATTGTGTTATTCTGTTTTGAGGGTAGTTAGTTATAAACAGTCACTTACTTTCTGCTATGTTGCTTTTCTCTACTACACTAATGCACTTTTAGTGCATTTTGACACTACCTACTGCCTTCACTTCTCAATGCCTTGTTCATTTGTTCCATTGACAATGCTGGACAATAGGAAATATACAATCAGGAAATAAGGTATTATATAGTTAACTGTTAAACTTCTATTTTAGGAAATAATCTTCAAGTGTTACAGGTAAAAGGTGACTGCCTGTAACAAATTTTTCCATTATGTTCTTGATTAAACAGATTTCATCTCATGTCTCTCCATGTACATAAGTAGGCTTCAACTTATGTAGTATGTTTTGAATATATGTGTGTTATTAGGAGATAATGGTTGTAGTTATTTTAAATTAAAAAAAAAAAAACTCCAGCCCTTGATGTTGAAAAGAAATAGAACTATATTGTAAACAGAAGTAGAATAGCAGGAGTCAGTCTTAGGCAGGTGTTCTCAAACTATGGCCAGCGGGCCAGATGCCGGGTTATGACAAATGGGCTGAGGGGCGGAGACAGAGAATGAGTTTTTGTTTTTACTATAGTCTAGCCCTCCAACAGTCTGAGGGACAGTGAACTGGCTCCCTATTTAAAAATTTTGAGGAACACTGGTCTTAGGCATATAACAACATTTTATTTGAAATGGATTTAGGTCTTCTAATGATTACATACCTTCAATCTTATAAATGAGGAAATTTTTGAGACTTAGAAAAATGAAAATACTTGGAAAGATCATAAAACTAGCATCAGAACCTACTGCCTCCTAACTTCATTTCTACTATAATTATCACTGTGCTATTTGCATGCCCTTTCCCCATATATTCTTCCAACATAAAATTATGATTATTTTTAAATAAGGTGACAAGAGATTGTAGTAAAAGACAGCAGGGGAGAAAGGAGAGAATTTATTTCACTTAATTGATAAATAATCATTACCTTTCATAAATTAGTTTAATATTTTTGCTGCTCCTTTAAGCCAAAAATTTCACTGGCTGTTTCTAGATCTAGTCATCTATCCTTTCAGCAAGCAGTCATTTTAGAGTCAAGAATTTTAAGATTTTGCATGATGTTTAGTCATAGGAGTTTTGCCTAAGGTACAGTATTGAAGCTCAGATGAACATTGTGGGATGGGAGGGGAAGCAGGAGTGGGGGTGGGGGTAGACATATTCTTTAATATTGTATTGGGTAGTTGTGTAAAATGGTATGTGCACAAGTGTGTTCTTGTGCACACATGCAAAGCCTTAATCTGGCATATAAAGATCTTTTAAACTAATATCACAACATTTTTTAGAATATTTCTGAGATTACCTTATAGTTTCACCAAGTTATTAAGTTTGATTTTTTAAAATTTAGATTGGACTAATTCTATATTATATTTTCCTAATATAAAGCATTTCTTCAGTTGCATGTGCATGGCTCTTTAATAGTTATTATTGGCATGTAAAAGGTTCATTTCTAATAATTTACATTTTATAAAATTTTAAGAATTGGATCATAATATGTTATTTTACCTAAATAAGTAATACTTCTTTAAAACTAAAAAAATCTTGTATTCATTAAAGGAAAGATAAGCAGTGTGTCTGATAGAATCCTAAAAAATCAAAAGATTGCTTCATGAATTTTTTGCTTGAAAATATGTTATTGTAGAAATTATTTCGTAGTTTTGATTTTAGGCTCAAATAGGGTTTGTTTGTTTTTTAATTTGAAACTTAGGCTTTGTAATTTTGCTTTATTTCTTATAGCTGAGGTAAAGAAGGAACCAGAAGAACTTTCCACAGATGATGTACTCATTATATATGAACTAACTCCTACTCCTGAACAAAAAGCTCTTGCTGTCAATCTTAAACTTCCTCCAACTTTTTTCTGCTATAAGAATAGACCAGATTACATTAGTGAGGAAGAAGATGATGGTAAGGCCCCATGTCATCCTACTCTCTTGTTTTCCAATATTGTAGAATACTGTAGAATATTAGTATTAACATGAATATTTAGGTTAACTTACTACAATGTTTTCAGTGCTAATTAAACTATTGAAGCTTAGAATTGCAATAAGAATTTTTTTTTTTTTTTTTTTTTTTTGAGAAATCCTATTGTTTGTTTTATATAATTAGGAGAGTCTTCGAATTAAAGAATCTTGGAGTTGAAATAAATCTCAGTCCGTCTGGTTTAGAATAAAACATGAATATAACATGTACAAATATATTTGCATATGCTATGATTTTGTTATAGAAAATTCCCTTCAGTGATGAAAGTGATAACCTGTCTTTGGGAGTTGCTTAAGTTAGATGACTTTGCTTTATTCACAAAGCTAGTCTTTTTAATCCTTAAGTCTAACATTTATGTCTATTAGGTCAAATTAGTCATTGGCTTCTATTTATATTAATTGAATTATTCAATACTTTTTCACATATCTTCCATCATCACATATTGCCTCCCAAATTTCCAATATTTAATCATCTGTTTGACACTACCAATCATATTTTTAAGATGAAGATTTTGAATCAGCTGTCAAGAAACTTAATGGAAAGCTATATCCAGATGACCAAGATGAATGTAAAGGATCCCAAGAATTTGTAAGAGGTAAACTTAATAGAGAATAATGTTATGTTACTTAAACTTTCTGTAAATAAATAAATTTCACAATACCTATAAAGTACCAGAAAAGTACATAAAAAATTTCATAGAGATTTATGAGTTCAATCCATATAAATGACCATTGTTTTGATAAATTAATTTTAGTAAAATTGATTGTGAGTGGTAAATAGAAATTCTGTTTACCCTATGCCTTACCCTATCTACCTTTCCTATTATTATAAAATTTGCCATTGTGCTGGAGAGAAAATACTCTATGGGATTGGAATTAAAATAATTAGATTATCATCCTCGGTATTATTAGGAAACTAGCAATTTTTATGGATTCTGGGATTTATGCTGTTTTCTTTTTACTTACCTTTTGCATCACTTTTTCCCATTCATAATCTTTTCCAGGAACTTTAGAAAATCTCTCTGAGCTTAAGAATCCCGTACTTAAAAAAAAAAATTTTTTTTTAAATAATATTTTATTTTTCCAAGTACATGCAAAGATAGTTTTCAGTGTTCACTTTTGCAAAACCTTGTTCCAAATTTCTCCCCCCCTGTTTTCCCCCTTTCCCTTCCCCAAGATTGCGAGCAATTTGATATGGGTTAAACATGTGCAATTCCTCTAAGCATATTTCCATATTCATCATGCTGCTCAAGAAAAATCAAATCAAAAGGGAAAAGAAAATGATGAGAGAAAAAAAATCAAGCAAACAACAAAAAGGTGAAAATACTATGCTTTGATCCACATTCACTTTACATAGTTTTCTCTCTGGATGTGGTAATTCCATATTAAAATTCATTTACCTCACATATTTTTCCTCCCATTTATCTTGAAATTTCTACTATGTAATGGAACTGGACTGGGCTGTATTCTTGCACTAGGTGTTAGTCTAATACTTTTTTTTTTTTTAATTTAACAGTTTTTTTAACCAGATATATGCATGGGTAATTTTACAACATTGACAATTGTCAAAACCTTTTGTTCTAATTTTTCTCCTCCCTCCCCAGATGGCAGGTTGACCAATACATGTTAAATATGTTAAAGTATAAATTAAATACAATATATGTACATATGTCCAAACAGTTGTTTTGCTGAACAAAAAGAATTGGACTTTGAAATAGTGTACATTTAGCCTGTGAAGGAAATCCAAAATGCAGGCAGACAAAATTAGAGGGATTGGGAATTCTATGTAGTGGTTCACAGTCATCTATCTCCCAGAGTTCTTTCGCTGGGTGTAGCTGGTTCAGTTCATTACTGCTCTATTGGAACTGATTGGTTCATCTCATTGTTGAAAATTGCCACATCCATCAGAATTGATCATCATATAGTATTGTTGAAGTATACAACAATCCCCTAGTTCTGCTCATTTCACTTAGCATCAGTTGATGTCTCTCCAGGTCTTTCTGAAATCATCCTGTCAGTCATTTCTTATAGAACATTAATATTCCATAATATTCATATACCACAATTTATTCAGCCATTCTCCAATATTGGAAGGAAAAAGGGGAGGAATTTTTTAGAATGAATGGAGGAGGATGATTTTGATGAGATGAAAAGGGTAAAGGGGAAAGGGAGGGGGGAACCAAGAAAATAAGGAAAAGGAAATATCAGTAGGGAAGGAGAGGCAAGATTTGATTTTACTATAGTAAATGACCAGTCCTACAGAGACATTTTAAAAATCATTATAGCCTCTATTTAGGGGGCATATTACTATTGGTTGGCCTATGAATACATTTTTTAATTGTCATATTCAAGTACTTTAGCCTTAAGCCTCTTTCTCTTTGTTAATGAATTTGTTGCTTTTGTTTTATTTGTTCTTGCAGAAGAAGTTATTCCAGACCATGATAAAGAATGTATGATTGTCTGGGAAAAGAAACCAACATCTGAAGAAAAAGCAAAAGCAGAAACGCTACAACTTCCTCCTACTTTTTTCTGTGGTGTTTGCAGTGATACTGATGAGGATAGTAGCCATCCAGAAGACTTTAACACAGAAGTTCAAAAAGTCCAGGAAGCAAGGGTAAGTATTTCTTTATTTTTTTCTTATGTAACTGATAGCTGGTACATTTAACATAAAAAAAATCCAAACTGATTTACCTAATAGCTCATTTTAGACATATAACAAATTAAATTATCCCTAACAATAAGTAAACCTTTGTTATCTTCCTTGATTCTTTCTCCCCCTCCCCCCCTTTCTGCCACTACACTCCCTTCCCCTCCCCATTTTCTTTCTTTGCCTTAGGAGTGATCAGCAGCTCTACATATGTTTTCTTAAACTTCTTTCTGGGTCCCAAGACTTAATTCTTAAATAAGTTAGCATTTTTATTCTAAAGAAGATAATTAACTGAAACAGAAGTGGATTCTTTTATTTATTTATTTATTTATTTTTTATTTCATAATTATAAATTTTTTTTTGACAGTATAAATGCATGGGTAATTTTTTTAATAACATTATCCCTTATTCATTTTTCCAAATTTTCCCCTCTCTCCCTCTACTCCCTCCCCTAGATGACAGGCAATCCCATACATTTTACATGTGTTATAGTATAACCTAGATACAGTACATGTGTGTAAATCCAATTTTCTTGTTGCACGTTAAGTATTAGATTCTGAAGGTATAAGTAACCTGGGTAGATAGTAGTGCTAACAATTTACATTGACTTCCCAGTGTTCCTTCTCTGGGTGTAGTTGTTTCTGTCCATCATTGATCAACTGGAAGTGAGTTGGATCTTCTTTATGTTGAAGATAACCAAGAAGTAGATTCTTTTAAGATTTTTTAATCTAGGGTAGCAGGGTTGAAAACAGAAAGAGATGTTAGCAAAAATGTTAGTTGCTAAACTTGCTTTATTAGTCACACATTTCATAGTTTCATTTGAAATGAAATATTTTTATTGTTACTTAGTTGTTGTTGTTTTTTAAAGAAATCGCATGATGAGGAAGAGGTTACAAGTTCAACTGATACAGCATGTACTAGAGGGACTGAACTTCCTACTTCATTAACATGTAAATCTGAAGAACCTGACTCTACTACTGAATCTTCTGATGCTACATCTGGGGCTAATGACAAACCTGTAGATTTATCTAATAAAAAAGAAAATGAGGCAGATTCCACAAGCCAAGGTAAACATTCTGCTGGGTTTTACTTGTGGATAGATATGTTTCTTAGGAAAATGTTTACTGAGTTGAGTGTGACTATCCATATTTGTACATTTAAGAAGAGTTATATGTTATTTCCTAATAATTTACATAATGTGTAAATTGTATAAAGGCTTAAACGAACAGTAACCAAGAAATATGATTTACTAAATTCAGTACTGATTTTACTTTGGTGACTTTATTAAGATGTTTACAAAAGAAAAGTTTTTATGAGGTGAAATGATATAGAAGAAAGAGTACCAACTGTGGAGTCAGATCCCATCTCCAGTGCTTACTATCTGTATGACTGTGGGTAAATCATGTAACTTTGGGCAGTTTGTTCATTTGTAAAATGACTCAGTTTTAAATCTATGATCCTCTATATCCTTTGAGATTTGAGTTGCAAGTGACTACAAAGTCCATCTCTTCTAACTCTTAGCTGAATAAGCATCTCCTTCATACACCATATTTGGCCAGGTTTATTTGAAAACGTTCTCCCCCATAGCAGTCCATATTTTATTTTGGTTCACTCTACTTAATGAAATTAATTCTTACTCTTCACGGTTTCTTCCCGTTTCCTTTAGTTCTGAATTCAGAATATAAATTAAATTTCTGACTGTCCTTTTTCAAATACTTGAAGATAGTTATAATTTTCCCTACATCTTTAAGTTTTTACCATTCCTCAACTTCTTCCAGGTTGGCTATCAACTTCACCATTCAAATAAAATAACTTTTTTAAAAAATTGCCAATCATCTATTAATTGCTTAATTCATTGGACTCAATCCTTCTTGACACTTCTATAACAATCACTGTGCCTTCTTGATATGCTGTCTTTTCTCCTGATTCTCCTCAGTCTGGTTATTATTTCTCAGTTACTTTTTCCTGGATCATTATTCATTTTTTACCTTGTGAATTGATCCCTAAACTCTCTTTTCTCTCTTGATAATTTCATCAACTCTCATGGATCAAAAGATAACTCTACACAGTTGATTCTGACATATAAATGTCTAATTCTTATCTTTTCTAACTTCCAGTCCCACATTATGAACTGCCTATCAGATATTTCGAACCAAGTGTTCTATAAGTATTTTAACAAAAAAAAAACACCACCTCATGTTTTCTTCAAATTTCTTTTTTTCAATAACACTTTTTTTTTTCAAACTTGGTTATCCCTAATCCTTTCCTTTAACCTCTCCGTCTCTTTCCAAGAATTCATTAATTTGAAATGTGTTGTCAATTTTACTTCACATCATCTCTTGAATCCTTTTATTTCTCTCCCTTCAGATAGCTACCACCTGAGTTCAAGTCTTCACCTCTTATCTAGATTATTGCATTAACATTCTAATTGTACTCCTTACATCCAGTTTCTCCCTTTTCTAATAATTCCTGCTAAAATAATCTCCCTAAGTTGTCATGCCACTTCCTCGAGTATTCAAGGCCTTCACATCTGCAGCTGGTCTATCTTTCCATGCTTATTTTATATTAATTTTCTTCATTTATTCTTACTTTTCTTTCAAACCAACCTATTTGTTCTTAAAATTGACATTTTATCTACCCTCAAGCAAGAGAGGTTGGGGGAAGAGAGAGAGAGAAATGAAACCATGCTTTTATTACTTCTGTAGAGTGCTTGGACAAATGTTATATGCAAGTAGGGATCTAATTATTTTTGATGACTTTTGATTTCCATGAGAAAGTATGATATTATTGTCCAGCTGATGTATATCTAGCTCTTAGAAGTTGGAAATTGGGGGGCAGCTAGGTGGCTCAGTGGATAGAGCATCAGCCTTGAATTCAGGAGGACCAGAGTTCAAATCTGGTCTCAGACACTTAACACTTCCTAGCTGAGTGACCTTGGGCAAGTCACTTAATCCCCCCAGCCTAGGGGGGAGGGGGAAGAAGTTGGAAAATTTTGGGTTCTTTCATTCACTTGTTTAGTATAAAGAAGTTATAAAATGTCATAAATCTTCTATGGAAGATTTTCATTCTTTTTAATTATGTTTTTCATTTAGAAGTAGAAAGCAGAACAATGTCGTTTGGATTTGGCACTAGTACGGGATTGTCATTTGCGGATTTGGCTTCTGGTAATTCTGGGGATTTTGCTTTTGGTTCAAAAGGTAAGGTAACATTAAACTCAAGGCAACTAATTTGAAAAATTGACGATATTTCCTATTTGCTGTTGTTTAAGAAACTCTTGAATCACAGTTAATAATCATAAAATATTATAATGAATTATACGGCATTTTAACTAGTTATTTTCTTTCCAATTATAGCTTTATTTATCTGGCCTTTTGTCTTTGTATTGGAAAAAGATGATATGATTGCAGATATAATGCTTCAGTGTCAGCATTAATTTTCTAGTAGTAAAGTTATGTGTTGTAAACCATAAAGCATCCCATTTCTTATCCAGGAGAATTAAAGGTTATGGGTTCAACAATGCTCTATGTAGGCCCTAGCCTCAGTTTATAGATCTTTAATTTAGAGTTGTTCTCAATAAGAAGAATTTTAAATTTTAAGTGGAAGTAGTTTAGTTAATGTTTATAAGAAATGTTGCATCTTTGACAATAGATGCCTCATGATAAAAAATTTTAATTTCCATATATTTATCATTTGGCAAAGAATTCAGAATTTATGAGTTACAGTAAGTTACTAAATATCTTTTAAAATGTATTTCATAGATAAAAATTTCCAGTGGGCAAATACTGGAGCTACTGTGTTTGGGAAACAAGCAACCAGTAAAGGTGGAGAAGATGAAGAAGGTAGTGATGAAGAAGTTGTACATAATGAAGATATACATTTTGAACCAATTGTATCTTTACCAGAGGTAATTAGAGTCATTGCTTAACAAGATATCAGTAGAATTTAGTGACATATATTTTTATAATGCTTCAAGTTGTATGAAACTATTTCGATTCTTTATCTCATTTAATCCTCATAACAGGTGGGCACTGTAAAAGAATTATTTGACATAACATGAGGTAGTTCATGATTAACGGTATTAAGTGAACCATCTCTAAGTCCTTAATTGCTGAATATAATCCCATGACAGTCACTTAAGTTTTTAACAGGCATTTACCTATTGATTTTGAGCTTTCAGAAAAAAATGTTTTTTATGCTTAGGCTAAAATTTATGCTAAATGTCATTTTGATACTGATATTTTAATATTTTTGAACAAAGACCGTACCCTCAAGGTTATGCTGATAATATATCATCTATTACTCAGGCAATTTTTCAAGTTGCTTTGTCAAGAAATTGAGTTTAGCCAACTTCTGCCATTAAGCTGATTTTCCACATCGAGAATAGATAGGATTTAAAAGTGCCTTTATACACAAAGTAGTAGTGCATATAGATTTTTGAAATGGAAAGTATTTAATTTCCAAAAGAAAAAGATAAACAAAAGGTGGGAAGAGAATCTACACGTCTTGTCAGTGGCTTAGCCAAATGATGTATGTTGCTAACACTAAAGGGTACTATTGAATTACTCTTAGGGTAAATATCATTACCCACATATGTTAGCTTAAAACATATCTTAAAGAATGACCCATTGGATTTTGTAGTTCTTAACCACTTGGTTTGTAATACTTATGGTATTTGAAGCTAAGATCAATAAGTATAGTAGGACATGATAGCTCCTAGTTACATGCTATTAACTATGTTCTAGTAATAACCACCTTTGGGAGATAATGCATATGACACTGATGAAGAGATTGTGGTTCAGACAGTCTAAAGGACATGCCACTAGTAATGTTGGATCTGGGACTCAATCCAACAGGTTATGCTACTCAGTGCAACACTTGTAGAAAAATGTCCTTTCTATTTGTCTATTTTAGGTAGAAGTGAAATCTGGAGAAGAAGATGAAGAAATTTTGTTTAAAGAAAGAGCCAAACTTTACAGGTGGGACAGAGATGTTGTTCAGTGGAAAGAACGGGGAGTTGGAGAGATAAAGATCCTTTTCCATACAATGAAGAACTATTATCGAATCCTTATGAGAAGAGACCAGGTCTTTAAAGTTTGTGCAAATCATGCTATTACCAAAGCGATGGAGTTAAAATCCTTAAATGTTTCAAATAATACTTTAGTTTGGACTGCTACAGACTATGCAGGTGAGTTTCAACATTCCTAGTACTCTTTTCAGTTTGTCTCATATGACATAGAAACCATAAGACTGTGTCATTAAATGTCTTTTTTTTTTTTTTTCTTATAGATGGAGAAGGAAAAATTGAACAGCTTGCAGTAAGATTTAAAACTAAAGAAATGTCCGATACTTTTAAGAAGAGATTTGAAGAATGTCAGGATAATTTATCAAAACTGCAGAAGGGACAAGTATCGCTTATAGCAGAGTTGTCACAGGAAACAAATCCCTTGGTATTTTTTGAAATATTTGCTGATGATGAACCTCTGGGACGTATCACTATGGAACTATTTGCAAACATTGTGCCTCAAACTGCTGAGAACTTTAGGGCACTATGCACAGGAGAAAAAGGCTTTGGTTATAAGAACTCAGTTTTTCACCGTGTAATTCCAGATTTTGTTTGCCATGTAAGTATGAACAAAGATTATTTTAGATAATAAACTTAGTGAATTAATTAGAAATAAATTGACCATAATAACTTATCTTTCTCCCACAAATAAGTCCAAATTCCTTTTCTACTGTTGCCAACTGATTTTCTCAAATTCATATGTGAAATAATGAATTCTTTCCCAAATTTTCCTTTAGTTCACCAAAACTTTTATAGATATTTACTTAGAAATCTGGTATATCCTTATTCTATTAATCTATTAGATTTATATGTGGAGGTGCAAGACCATCCTTATACTTTCTGTTGATTCTATTTTTTCTTTTTAACTCTTCCCACATCCTTTTTTCTATATACAATTTTATTGTGATTTTTGCTTTATTTATCATGATTATTTGCCTTAATTTGTCATTATTAAAAATGTATGTTAATTTGGGGTCTATCGAGGTTTTTACTCTATGAATCAGAAACATCTCTCATCTCTTTTTTGATTCCTGCTGTTTGCATCCCCAGTTCCAAGCCCTTGTTATTTGGTAATTGGATTATTGGAATAATTTTCTAAATGGTCTGCTATAGTTTCCTCCTATATACCTGTTTTGTATCTTGTTGTCAGAAAATCTTCCTAAAATATGATTTTTATCATATTATTAGGAAAGGCAGTTGACAACAGTGTAAGGAGTTAAATCACAGGAACTCAGTTAAATTTCTGGGTAATCTTGGAAAACTCATCCCAAATTTCTGGACATCTTTTGTTGATCTATAAAATGAAGAGGATGACGTGTAGTTTCACTTTATTTATAAGTCTATGTTTTTGTTTTTATTCTCTCGAGTATTTGGCTTTCTCTGTGGCCTCATGGTGGAGTGGAAACAACACTGACTTTGAAATTCAGAGCTCTTGAACTCAAATTTTAGCCAGGATTCTGTGACTCCTTTTTGTGATTCCTTTTGTGAAAAACTTCTGTTTCTTTTCTAGATGAACACTGCCCTTAAAAATTATCAAAAGTTTTAATTTCTGTTTATAGCTCTATGTGATGTTCTTAATCCTTTGAAGCTTGCCCTTTGTTTTCTAATGAAATTAATGTTTTCTGATTGTTTATTATTGAGGAAGTTAACTTTAAATTTTAGATTTGTTTGAGATCAACTTGTTCATAATTATTTTAATTGTATTTATAAAATTATAATTTATAATTATATTTAATTTTAGGGAGGAGATATCACCAAACATGATGGAACTGGAGGAAGGTCCATTTATGGGAACGCATTTGAAGATGAAAACTTTACAGTGCGACATACTAGTCCTGGTTTGTTGTCTATGGCTAATCGTGGCCGAGACACCAATAACTCTCAATTTTTTATCCTTCTGAAGAAAGCAGAACATTTGGACTTTAAGCATGTAGTATTTGGATTTGTTAAAGATGGCATGGATACTGTGAAAAAGATT
Source organism: Sminthopsis crassicaudata (assembly GCF_048593235.1). Taxonomy (NCBI): domain Eukaryota; kingdom Metazoa; phylum Chordata; class Mammalia; order Dasyuromorphia; family Dasyuridae; genus Sminthopsis; species Sminthopsis crassicaudata. The sequence continues at coordinate 176,253,956 of NC_133619.1, read as the reverse complement.
GAATCATTTGGTTCTCCTACAGGGTTGGTGAGCAAAAGAATTATGATCACAGAGTGTGGACAAATATAAAATCACTGCTTTTTCATAGCAAACTTTTATCTTTGTAAACAATTAAATTGAGGCTTAGCTGTTCTCAACAATATGGTGATTATGTTCAGCTTTTGAAAATGGACATTTCCAATGTATAAATGTAAAATTGCAGCTTATAGCTGTTGTCATTTTTTTTAATGTGTTAAAATTGACATTGCATGGTGTGAAATAAAAGTTTAAACACTGGTCTATTTCAGGTGTACTTGTGTTTATGTACTCCTGACAGAGATTTGTATTAAAAATCAACATGAAATAAGTATTGTTAAAGCAATAGCCCTTTTTAGGTTGTTGAAAGAATATGACATAAGCAATTTGATTCTGTTAAATTGATTTTAAAGTATTTTACTTCGTGCATCCATGTACCTAACCTTTTAAATGAAGGGACCACAACTTGGATCTTTTTTAGATTTTAAATATACTTGCTATGATATCTTACCTATTGGTGTGCCTTTTTTTGAGGGGGACACAAAAAGTGCATGGAGACCCATTTATAATTGGGTGGAGCTATGAAGAGAGCCGTGGCTTACCCAAAGTGCTCTTCTGAGATCTTCACCTCCATGTGTAGTGTTGTCAATTTTTAATTGAATGCCTTCCCTCTTCCAATCATTTGTAGCTTTTTGTGTTACTATAAAAGGCAGGACTTTATTTTCTTATATTTTAGATAGATCATTTGAGTAGTTCCTTAGTGTTTAGAAATTTGGGGCTTTATTTTCCTGTCATCAGTCTCTACTACCTCAGAGTTCATAGCCTAGTTCTTTCAACAGAACTTGGATTTTTTTTCCTTGCAATTGAGTATATATTGCACATTTTAAAATAGCTTTGTACCATGTTCATTGCTTCTGGTTACTTAATACTATGTTACTTCACTATCTGTTCTTGATGAATTTTGTAAAATAAAAGAAACATCAATCACAACAATTTTTAGAATTATTGTATAGCTAGATGTTCTTTTATCTATTCTAGCACTACATCAAAAGTAGGGAAGGCAAGCAGGTAAAGGGTGAAAAAACAAGTTGGCCATGAAATTTTAGGATTGTAAACAGTATTTCCCTCCTCAGATGCAAACTGACAACATTTGGAAATAATAAAGGTGTGGATTGTATCATAAAACAAAGTGTGTCCTGGGAGAATGAGGTGATTGTATATTTTAAGATTAGGAGAATACCATTCCCCTGCATCCTTATTAAAAATAACGTGATATGTTTATGAGTGATGTAAGATTAGTATATGCCAATATTGAGTATATAACATCTACTTTTCTTCCTTTTTTAATCAATGTAATAAGTTACTTAGCTTAATTTTAATTGTAAAGAAATGGAAATTTGCCCTACATAGTTATCTGTTTAAGATTAAATTTCTGGGGAAGCGTTTTATGGTAGCAGATTAGGATTTATGTGTCTGTGATTTTGGAGTATCAAAAAGAAAAAGATTACTTGTCCTAGGAATTTACTAATTTAAAACTAATTTACATTCTCCAAATTGACTAGGAAAATAAAGGGAATGGTGGTTTCACTAATACATGAAATGCTGTCTAACATGGTTTCTTTGTCTTAATTGGTATTTCGTCATATGGTGGTATAGAAAGTGGATTTTTAAAATGATTGATGGCCTTTGTGACAATCCTAGAAATTCTGAAATATCAACTACTACTAACTTTAAAGTAAAGGCAGTAAAAAAATTTTTTTTTGAATTGGCTTCTTTATGAAATTTTAAAACTATACATTATAAAGCTTGAGGGAACTTTAATCTTGACTAATAATAAATGATGTCATGTTATATATTCTGATAGTGATTTTTTTTTTTATACTTTGGAAAAGAATGTTTATGGCATTCTGTTCATCTCCCGTTCTGATTCTCCCTATACTTGTTCTAAAGTAAAAATGACTTGAGACATTGTACCAAAGGCTATTTGTCACCTTTTTGGAAGGAGTTTTAAGACCCAATTGAAAGAAAAATGAACTGTATAGAAGCACAACATTTTATTGAATTTCTTTGTATCACTGATCGTTTTTATATTGTCCTCATTAAAACCTTTTAAATGGAATAGAAACTCACCATTTTGTACACTTATTTATAAATGACCTTTTAAGCAAATTTTTAAAACTAGTATTAAATAAAATTATGTCTTTCATGTAGATCAGTCTAGGTGATTAGTAAAACTCAGTTTTTTTAAAGGAGATAAACAAATATTAAATAGGCTTCATGTTTTAGAAATGACAGGTGTTGAATAATTTTCATGATTGAGAAATCGTTACATTCTCACTGAGTGTAGGAAAGTAGATTATTCTTAATCTGTATAATTAGAATTAAGTTCTAAGAGTCCATGGTAATTAAAATCGACCTAGTAAATTTATAATATTAGATTGGGCTTTGAGTAGTATTGTTTTGTACCACCTACCTATTTTAGCCATCGTTTCAAAATTCCTGGAAAAGGGAAAATGAACAATAAATGAAAAAGCATTTATGTTCTATAGTGCGCTAAGCACTGGAGATAGACAAAACGCAATGGAAGAGGAGCGTGGAAAAAAAGGAAAAGACCCATAACAAAATCTCATTTTCTTCACATGCCTTTACACTTATTTGCTGTACTTTTTAAATAATAGAAGTAATAATAAGTGGTTCCTGCAATATTTATATGCTACTTAACAATTTAAGAAGTCTGCATTGGAGTTAGAAAACCTGAGTTAAAACCCAGTTCTGCTACTGCTTTTTTCTGGACCTTAGTTTTCTTATCAATAAAGTAAGGAAATTGGACTAGATACTCTTTTGTGTAACACCTAGCCCTAAATCTTTGGCTTTTTAATCCCAAAGACTTAAGCCAACAGAAAGGTAGGCTATATAGTTTGTTTTATGCCAGAGATATGTGAGATTGAAATAATAAGAAAAAACCATCAGAACATATCCTTTGAATATCTTGGAACCTGAGATGAGAATTAACAGAAGTATGGTCAAATAGCATGTTTAGAGTGGGACTTGGAGTTGTCACAAAGAAGTAGTGACCATAGTCCTCCTGATTGAGGTTATATTAGAATAATTAGTTTTGTTGTCTCTGTAGACTTCTAGTTAGGCAGAACAGACTTGAGAAGTGGCAGAAAGTTATGATTTCAACATAGTAAATAGGTTTATGGAGTGTGTTTGTAGCAGCCTGAGTTGTGATGGGTCAAGAAAGCTAGATTTTACTCACAGATAATGCCTGGAGAATTAAAAAGTTTATTAGTAACTGCTTATATGCAAGGCACTAATATAGTGACTGAATTGCCCACCTGAAGGCAATAAGGAAACCCTAAAGGTAGGAATGACTTGATAAAACCCTTGAGGACAGCGTGGTGAGGGGAAAGATGGGTGACTGGTTAGGGAAAAAAGGAAATAGCAAACATTATCATTGCTAAGAAAATCCCAAATGGGATCAAGAAAAGTAAGATATAAACGAAAAAAACGACTGAACTGAAAATATTCTAGATAATGATGATTTGAACTCATAATGACAATTGGTGAAAATGTAGGTAGGCACCTGGGCTTCCATCGCCCCCTACCTTGGCGATTGCAGCTAATTCTTGTTCCATGCTGGGGAGGGGGAGCGCATCCGAGAGCGAGTGCGTCCGGGACGCACTTCCGGCGTCGCGAGATCCCGCCGTCCTCGATTCTGGGTTTGAACGCGGTTTCCCCGGGAGACAACGGTGGGCGAGACCCAAGAAAAAGACGAGCCATGGAGCCGAAATTAGTTAAGCCTCCGGGTCAGGACGCGGCCTTGGAGCGTCTCAAGAACCGTTACGGAATCTGTAGCGCTTTCCAGTCTGAGGTAAACCGTCCCCCGACCTTGTGCCCTAGTGGGTTTCCTGGGTCCCGCTGTGCTCCCGGAACTGACTATCCCCCTCCTCCTCTGGCATTCCTCGCGCTTCCCTCCATACCCGTGGACTTGTTTGCTGTTTTCCCCGCCCTTGTCTCCCGTCTTCTCCTCCTTCCCCCACCCCCTCCTCGCTTCCTGGCTAATTTTTAAGTGTGGCGAGATCTCTGCTGGGGAGGGGGCGGGGAGCCGGAGGTGGCACTTGCGGGCCGGAATGGCCGCAGTTTGCTGCAGGTGATGGGCCTTCTGTCATCCTCATTCTTATGGGAAGAACTAACGGGAGCTGACATTTCTGTAGCGCTCTCAAGTTTGTTATCTCTATAGTTACCCGCACTATTCAGAGTAGAACCACAAGCATTTATTAATGACAGCGCTTTAAATTTTTTACTTTTTTTTTTTTCCCCCCCTGAGGCTGGGGCTAAGTGATTTGCCCAGGGTCACACAGCTAAGAAGTATTGAGTGTCTGAGACCAGATTTGAATTCGGGTCCTCCGGAATTCAAGGCTGCTGCTCTATCCACTGCACCACCTAGCTGCCCCCTAGCCAGCGCTTTAAATTACGTAGTATTAATTAAACCTCCTACTGTGGTCCGGGACAATCACGTCACCGAGCTAACCTTAATTTCTTATTGTGGGCCAGGCACTGTGCCTTCAGCAAGCATTGGAGAGATATGTCAAGTTGCCAAGTATTTGTGCCAGGCAGTGCTTGGAAGTAGACAGTTCCTCGCCTTGTAATAACGGAGACCGCTGGGTACAAGGAGGTACCGACCCAGAAGGCGGCACTGGCATTAATGAAAGGGTAGTGATGGAGGCTCGGTTTTATCTGGCACTGGAAGGAAACTCAGAAGTGGAGATGGGGGGGGGGGGAGAAAGTGCCAGTCATGGGGAAATACCCATTAGAAAATGGAGAATCAGAGAGGAATAGCAAGGGTGAGCTTGGGGAGGAATAAGGTACGAAAAGACTTCAATCTAGATTAGAAAGAATTTTAAATACCAAACAGGGTTTTATTCTGAATTTGCTTCCATCGTGCTGGAAATGAGGAGGAGCCCCTGAAGTTGATTTAATTGGGGGGGGTGGTATTAGGGTTAATTTTCAGAATAAAGACGTTAGGAAAAGGGAGGGAGATTTTGTTGGGAACAGTAAATTATGTTTAGATATGTTGGGTTTAAGATGAAGGCACTGGGAGAACCCTATAACTAGTGTCTTTGGATAGAATTAGAATATAGCTCTTTCTAATTTCTAAGTCCATTGCTTACCTAGCTGTCAATCTTGAGCCCAACTCTCAAGGAACCACCTTATTTACTTTTTATTTTAAAATTGTATATTTTTTTCAATTACCAAAAGTTTATTTTCTCACATCTTATTCCAATAGAAGAAAAGCAAGGGGGGGGGGGGGAGAAACAACCCTTGTAACTCGAATATGTAATAGTCAAGCAAAGCAAATTTCTACAGTGGACATGTCCATAAATGTATATTTCATTTTACATCTACATTCTACCCTTCAAACTTATGAATTTAGAAAATTTTGGAGGTTTTCCTAAGAAGAGCAGTTTGTTCCAAGTTTGTAAACATAAAAAAATATGGTCATGAGAATTAATATGTAGACATTTCTTTACCCTATGAAGAATACTGCTATTCCAATATAATAATAGTTAAGATGATCCCCTGTGTTAATATTTCTTTTAATGATACCTGATATTTACTTAGAGCTTTAAGGTTTAAAGTAAAAACTTAAAGTATTTATAATCTCAAGTGCTCTAAAGACCTTATGAATGGAAATGCTCAGATTTTTACTCCCTTTTTAATGATCAGAAAACTCATGATAGTGTGAATTTCGAGCTAGAAGGCACCATATAAGTTACTGAGTCCAACTCCTCATATTTTATAGTTGAGGAAACTGAAGCAAAGAGGACATAAAATCTAAGAGTTAACATTATAATGTTGGAGAAATTGAAGCAAGATAGAGACTAGAAAGTTTTTATTATTTTATTTGAGTTTTTGAGAGTAAGAGATTTTCTGGATCAGAATCTATTTCCTGAATTGGACTTTCAGCATGGAATGTAAGATTCCAATTGATTTTTATATGGCTCTAGAGATCAGGGGAGACAAAGGCAAGGGTGTGGACTCTGAACACTGGTAAGCGTGGGAATTTCCAGGAAGGGACTATCAATTTGGTTCTGACAGTTTGGGGTAGGACCATAAATTCTGATAAATTGGGAGTGAAGGAGGTATTCAGCTAGCCACAGGAATTCTGGAGAGATAGAGGTGGAGGATGCCAATTAGGTATCTGAGATAGGACATCTGGAGTTTTATCTTTTGGAATGTCAGAGTTCTAATGAACAGAAAAGCAGGGATTGAGGCAGAACAATAAAAGGAAACTGGCACAACATAGTTGGTAAGAAATGGAAACCCAGGTTTTCTTGACTTTTCAGTCCACTACCTTATCTATTATACCACAATGCTTCTTCAGCTCCAGAGTTAAGGAACACACATAGCCATTAAGCTAATATAATAAGTACCAGAGCTAGGACTTAAGCCCAGAATTTATATATTTAAATACAGTACTGCTTTCACTACACTATTGCTGTTTCCCTAGAAACAACTGGAGGCAGTGATAAGAGATTGAACATAAGGCTAACTTGCACTTGTCCCTGCTTTGCTTTTTAGATGAAAACCTTTCCTAAATCTCTTAATCCCTCTGGGCCATAGATCAGATAGATCAGGGTATAGAGAATTATAAACCTTTTTAGGGACATCTCAAAGTAGAAGTGTTCTTTCTAAATCACTTAAGTGGTGGTAAGGATCAAATGAAATGGTACCAAATTCAAGCAGTCTCATTTTTCCTTGTGGCTAAATTGTTCTAAAAATTTCCTCTACCTAAGAAAACTTTTAAAAAAGTATATTTGTGTTAAAAATGTTATAAAAATTGTAAAATTTGGTTTTATATTTTAACTTATAATGAAAATTTGAGTATTTTAAAAATATACTTTTAAGTATTAAATATATATTACATGTGTTATTTCTTTAGTTTCTTGGTTTAGATACTCTGAGCAGATGTAAAAGCAGAAGATCTCTTACCTACACAGGTAAGAAAATTAAATCTCTTCTATGTTTCATTGTTCATAATGAAATTCAATTTGAGAGGACAGTACTAGAAAATTAGTATACTGTGCTTGTGGAAAGGTATGTTGATAGTAGCATGAATAACAAATACTATGATTTTTCAACTCTTTAAAAACTAATAGCTGCTTTATAATTTCTTACAAACCTGTAATAAAACTGAATGAGCTGTTTTGGTTCTATCATTTTTTAAACTTATTTGCTCCTACATTTTCTTCCCTCCAACATTGAAATTTCTTTATATTGGATTTTAAAAACCATGTAATTGGTGGAATATACCCATTTTCATGTTATTAAGATCCCAGTTATTGAATTGAAATGATAAGTTATTAACTAAATGTTATTGTAATATACTGTAGTGAGTGATTTATGTAATAGCAGGATGTAGCTCTGATTCCATGGTGATATTTAATTTGGTTTATATCTTGGCAGAAGTCCTCTTAACATGTCAGTTACTTAATTATGAATTGCTAGTTATTTAATCATTGTGGTTGGGTACTAACATGTCTTTAAAAAGGAAAAAAAAAACATGCAAAATTCCTTTTTAAAAATTTGTTCATTGTTTCCTAAATTTAGTCTTTGACTATTCCAATTATTAGCTTTATCAGGTTCAGAATATTTCTAAGATTAACTTTTAAAAAAAATTCATCAATTAACACATGTAAAACAGTTTTAAAATATTTACTTTTATACATAATACTTCTTAGATATGATTATAGATTTTAGAATTGAAATTAGTTGATTTTAAGAACTGAAATATGTTTAATATGTGAATAGATGTTCAGGATCTTAAATGAAAATTGTATTTGTTTGACAGTTCCAATCTTAAATTTTTGAAAAAGGAAAAAGGACTTGTACTTTTTAAAAAATCTTAATTTTATTTAAAATATTTATATTTTTGGTCATATAATCTTCCCTTTTGTGTCATTGAGTTCAAATGAACATGACCTAAGATTTTATTCATTAAATATTTATTGAGAACTTATTACAATTGCATGTATTGTATGTAATGTAATAATATGTAATGTATATATGTAAGAAATAACTATATGAGGAGGATATTAAAAAATCCAATATACTTGCCTTTGGGGATGTTTCATAGTTTAGTTATGGAGATAAGATGTTATATACTTAAAGTAGTCTTAAATTTTTAGGAACAGTGTTACATGAAAAAGTCAGTATTTCAATCTATAATTTTTTATGTTTTCTATTTGCTGTAGATGTATTGGATAACTCTTCATCAGATCCAGTTATGTCTCTGCCTACTGACTCAGCAGCAACATATTCTCATAATATAAGAATAAATTCTGCAAAACCCCTCTGTGACTTGTTTAAGAAAAATGTGAATTGGTATGCCTGTATCTTTAGTAGTGTTGGCCATTTAATGTTTAATTTGAGTGTTAGCTTTAATTATCTTTTACAATTGAAAAGATAGGTAGATAAGGCTTTTTTTAAGTGCTTAAGTACGTGCTGGGGACTGTAACAACTACTGAAAGATATAAATAAAGCCAGCAATCCAGAGCCTAGCCTCAAGGAACTGGCCTTCTAATAGAGGAAACTGTTAATAAAGGGAAGTTGCTAGTACTGGTGGCCTGAAGTAAGGTGGAGGCTTGTTCCAGGAAAATTGAATGAAAGTTCTATTATTTAAAGTTGAGGATGTTTCCATGTAGATTGTGAGCATTTTGGGGACAGTTTTGTTTTCCCCTTCTTTCTTTGTATCCCTATTGTTTACAGTGATTGACATATAATAGAAATTAAATAAATACTGGTTGTCTGAGCCCAAGGTTATGCTGGGGAGAGATTAAGGGTGGTGGCTAAATTTGGAGCAGGTGGGTAGGAAGGGAGGTAGAGACCTGGTTGAAAGGTACTTCATTTTTACTTAGAAGTAGTCAGGATTGGAACATCTAAAATATATGAATAACATTTTAAAATTTGTTCTTGCCATTTGAATAATCCAAGATTCAGAAATTCAAATTGAGGTTTGTTTGTTTTAATTTGAATCCATGTTTCTTGGGCAATGAGCTATTTAATTCACTTTAATAAATAATAATAATAGCATTTTTATGGTAATTTAGATCTTGTAAAGTATTGAGTTCCTATTGTGTGCAGTGTGATTGAAGATACAAGAGAAGAGCAAAACTTGTCCCCAAGAAGCTCACAGTCTACATGGAAACATTCTGGACTTTAAATAATTGAACTTTCTTTCATTTTTCCTGGAATAGGCTTCCACCTTACTTCCAGGCCACCTATAGACAGGGTTTCCTTACTTGAGAGTTGCAGTTGGCTATAGCATTGATGTCATTGGTCACAGATCTATGGCCTATCGCTTTCTTAAAGCAAGTAAATACATGTAGAACATAAAAGAGCAATTCTCCAGAAAGTTCAAGCAGGAATACCCTCATCTTTGTAAAATTATATGCAAATTTCAAATGAAAAGTACATGTTTATTTTTAATTTCTCTATTTGGCATCCACAGACATTGCCACCTTTTGCTGTTGGAACTTAAGAGCATAGGCAAAAAAAGAAATGCAGCTTTGTCAGTATTCTGTTTTTCTAGGAAATAATCTGGGGATGATTTATAACTTTAGCTTTATTTAAAACATGTAATGAGTGTATCTTTTATGAAGAGGACTTTGTAATAGAGAAGATACATTTAGGTAAGATCTACCTGCTATGGATCTCACAGTCTAGGAGAAAAGATAAGACGCAAAAATGGACACCAGTAATACACAATTTTCAGTCAATAAGTTAGCATATGCTAAGTCCATACCATATACACAATGCCAGGAATACAATTGCAAAGACTGAAATCATTCCATTGTCAAAAAGCTTACATTCTTTTGGGGAAACAATTAACTTATTCAAAATAATAAGAAAGAATAAATAATCAAATTGGAATTGGAAGTTAAGAGGGAAGTCAGGAAAGGCTTCATGGTAGTGCTGGAGCTGTGTTGTAAAGAGGGAATTGCAGAGGTAATGAAGTGGGGCATTCTGTAGGTATACATCACCAGTGCAAAAGCATTGAGGTGGGAGTGGTGTCTTGATTAAAGAATAGAGAGGAAATTTAGCCAGATTATCAAGTTTGGAAGAGGAATAATATATAATGAATTTAAATATAAATTGGAGACAGATTACAAAGGATTAATAAGCAAAAGAGATTATAGATTTGCTCTTAGAGAATTATAGGGATTCTCAAGAGTTTATCAAATTAAGGAGAGACATGGCCATATCTGTACTTAAATCACTTTGGCAGCTGTGTGGAATAGTGGTATCTCCTGTTTACAGGCCTTGTACTCTTATCATTACAATCATCTAGCTGTCCCCTTATTAGTATCAATCTCAAGTAGAAATGGGGACCACTAAACTATCCAAAGGGGTAGGTCACACATTGATTTAGAAAACCATATATTAACATCTATATAGCCTGTTTTATTTTTATTTTGTTAAATATTTCCCAATTATATTTTAATCTGTCTCTGGAATTGTGGACTGCCACGTTTGATATCTGATATGAAAGATTGAAGAGGAGAGACCAGATAGATATAGGAGGGCCAATTAGGAAACTAGTGAGAAATACTGAGAATGTAAATTAAGGTAGTGGATGTAAGTGTAAGAAGAAGATATAAAAAAGTTAGTTGAATAGTAGGAATAATAAGATTGGGCAACTAATTGACTATGTGGGGTAAGGGAGAGTGATTTTCTGCTTTTTTTTTTTTTTTTTTGGGCTGAGGCAGTTGGAGTTAAGTGACTTGGCCAGGGTCACACAGCTAGAATGTATTAAGTGTCTGAGACCAGATTTGAACTTGGATCCTCCTGACTTAAGGGCTTTGGCTCTATCCACTGTGCCACTTAGCTGCCCCTGCATTTTCTTTTACATATACTTATGTTACATGTTATTTGTCCATATATATATATATATATATATATATATATATATTACTTATATGTGACCATATGTACTTTCTGAGCCTTTTATTACTTATAGTCTTAGAGAATTGGGGCACTAGAAAATTAAGGGATTTGTCTTGTGTCACATAGCCAGTATGAATTAGAAAAGAGGTTTAAACCAATTAGATCATCCTAATTGTTGCAGTTAATCCTTCTATTATTATAGTCTTTTGCCTTGTTGCTTCTTTACTTGATTATGTGTTTTATAGAATTTTTAACCTTTTAAGATAATTCTAATAGAATTTACAAGTTAATTTTCTCATTTTGTATCTAAACAAATTTGAACATATATAGTAGTTACTTGTCTTTAAATAATACCATTAAAATCTTTCTTTATAACTCTGTAATGACTTTGGGTAGGTCACTTTGTCCCTATGAGCCTCAGTTACTTCATCTATGAAATAGGGATAATATTTGTTATTCTTCATTACTTTGTGGTGAGGAAAGTGCTATTTAAACTTTACATATATATATATATATATATATATATATATATATACATATATATATACACACACACACATATATATATATATGTATGTATGTATATGTATATATACATATATACACATATACACTCATATATGAGAATTTTTAATTCATTTTAATTTTAACAGCATAGAATATTTTGTAGGATTTTTAAAGATTTCCATGTATATTTTTCTTTAAAGTCTAGATGATGACCTGGATTATTTTCATGACTTGAGTCCTCTGGAATTGGAAGAAGAGTTAGTTGAAGGTGATCAGAACATCAGTATTACACAGACAGTTAAACCACTGGCAAAAGAAACACCTTTAGGTAAATAAAAAAATTCTGTTTCATAATAGTCACTTATTTTTAACTTGGCCAAGATTGAAGAACAAAACTTATTTCTAGAAGTATTAAGATAGATGCTGAGTTACCTGTATATTAAAAATGTACCTTTTTACAAATTGTATTGATAATTTAAAATTCATCTATATTTTTGAAGATAATCTTTTCCTTGCTCCATATCACTATCTATTAAGCTGCCCTTTGTGACAAAAAATAAGCAGGACAAAGAAAATCAACACGTCAGGTTAGTCTGATGGTGTGTGTGGAAGCAAATACTTTTGCACAAAGAAGGGAGAGGTACCTGTTTATTGTTTCTACTAAATCAAATTTAATCATAGAATGACACATTCAATTTTTTTTTTTTCTTCTGCCCAGATTTATTTCATCCCTGTATGACTTTGGGCTGGTCACCTACCTTTTAATTGGACTAGATGGCCTCTAAAATCTCTTCCAGCTATAAAGTTTTTTGTAGTTTAAAAAAGTTATTTTTTGTTTTTAAATCATTTGAAGTTCCAAATATATCCTTTCTTCCTCCCCTTCCTGAACATCCTCCATCCCTTAAAATTAAAAAAGGGGATTAGGGAGGACAGCTTAACAAATGTAACCAAGATAACAATCGAGGCTTATTTCTTTAGTATTCCACACATAGTCTCTGTAGAAGAGTAAATTTTCTCAATTTTTAGGAATCAGGTTTGGTCATTATAATGTCTGAGGCCTTATTTCAACTTGGTCCTTCCTGATTCTAAGCCTAGAGTTTTAACCATCATACCATGTGATCGCCTCTATTTTATGAGTTTAAAAACATTGTTCTGAGAAGTTCCATAGGTTTCTCCAGGTTCTCCAGATTACCAAGAGGCTAGGTTCACATGAAAGTTTAAAATAAAACCTATCTAGTCATAATACAGCTGAAGTAACAAAGTCACAGTAAAGTTGAGACATTTCCAAATTCACAAACAAATTATAATCAGAGATGAGATTGAATTTATCCTGACACTTTAACAGTACCATTTTGTCTTCCTGTTTTTTTTTTTTTTTTAAATGTATTGGCACTTAATCTGTTTCCAGTTTTTTGTTACTGTAAAGAATGCTGCTCTAAATAGTCTTTTTCCTGTCATTTACCTGCTTTGGAGTATATGCCTAATACAAAGATTGCTCAATCAAAGAATTTGGAATAGTTATGTAATAATTTTTTCCAAATACTTGAACTAGTTCACGTGTCCATCAGTTGTGTATTAGTGTACTCATACTTTTTTTCCCACAACTCTTTAACAGTGGTTATTTCCATTTTTTATCATGTATGGATGGGAAATACTGTTGAAGTAGCTTGATCGTTGATCTTCTATCTTGTCCTATTACAATCCACTCTACTATCAAAGTGATCTTCCTCAAGCACAAGTCTGATATGTCACTCATCTATTTAGTATACTCCAGTGGTTCCTTTTTAGTTCCAGCATCAAATATGAACTCTTTATGTTTGATGATCAAAGCTTTTCATAACTTGGCTCTCCACCCCTTCTTTTCTTTTATTCATCTTAACACCCCCTCACATATTCTTTAATCCGATGATACTGGCTTCCTTAAACTCCTATCTTTCTTTGTGGGGCATCTTCATTGGTTGTTCTCATGTCTGAAGTTCTCTCCCTCTTTAGTGCTGCCTCTTGACTCCTCTAACTTCCTTTGAGTCTCACCTAAAATCATGCCTTATTCTTTCTTATCCTCCTAATGCCAGTTTATCCTGTATTCCCTTTGTTGTTAGAGGTTTTTTTGCTTGGTGTCTCCTTCATTAGAGGTCTTTGAGAGACATAAGCTGCCTTTTGCATTTCTCTGTATCTCTAGCAGTTAGCACAGCACATAGTAGTTGTTTAATAAATGTCTATTTACTAGCTGACCTAACCTAACCAGTGAAACCATAAGTCTAGCCCATTGGTGTCAAACTCAAAATAGAAATGGTAGCATAGAGCACCAGCCCTGAAGTCAGGAGGACCTGAGTTCAAAACTGGCCTCAGACACTTTAACACTTCCTAGCTGTGTGATTGTGGGCAAATCACTTCACTCCAATTGCCTCAGCCACACACACACACACACACACACACACACACACACACACACACACACACACATATTTACATAATTTAGTTTGAATGATGCCTTTGATTCATTTTTGTTGCCATTGTTGAGATGAAGACATAATTTTAGTTGTATTATCTTTTAATGTTTTATGTGAAATATCCCAAATTCCTTAGAATACTGGTCCCCAACTAGTAGAGGAGATTACTTGTTAGACCATGTTCTCCTTTTTGCTGTTTGTAATTTCTTGGGGGGAGGGGAAAACCAGCTTTTTCCAAAAAGTTTGGAGATCTTCCTGGCTAACCTAAATTCATTCAGATATTAAAGAAGCTTAAATATATACTTAGTTTTACTTAGCAATTTAAGTATTAACAAATACATTCAACTTTTTAAAATTTTTCACTTATTTTTAGATGTTACCTTGCTATGTGATTCAGTTCCTTGTAGCGAGTATTTCTATGATGGATATTGTTCTCCTTCAAAGTATACTGACAAGTCAATGTCATCTAACAAGATGTCTGACAAACACAGGAAAAGTTCACTTCCACCTCATATCAATCGGATATACAGTGAGTTATCACTGATACATCAGAAACTACAGGTGAGACATGATGAATTGAAAATTTTAAAATGTATAATTTTATGTCCTTGGCAGTTAGCATCCAATAAAATTTGAATATAATGTATATTAATTATTTAAAGCAGTAGGGATAATGAAGAGGAATGAATTAATGTTCATCTGTGAGAACTTTTTAAGGGGAAGAAATGGATGTATTGGTGAAAATGGTAAATGGGGGCAATATCTAAAAGTGCTTAAATCAGGCAGATAAAGATGTGTTTTTATGACTGGTTTTGCTTCTATGGGATCTTTTTTGGGGGAGGGGGTGTTAAATTTGTGATTTGTTAAGTACAGACAAATTCATGGTGAAGAAGTTTCTTCTCCTATTCACATCAGCATATGTTCTGCAATTTGTAGACTAAGTATTCACCTTGCAGTTGTTGGACTTGCCCAGGGTCACATAGGCAGCACACAGTATCAGTCTCCTGAACTTTAATCCAGGTTTTCCTGATACTATCGCATGCTGCCCCTTATAAGATTATAAAATCATAAATTTAGAGCTTGAAAGAAAGTCAGTTTCCCTTTCTGAGCTTTGATTTTCTCATTTGTAAAATCAGAGATTTGGATTATGATCCTTTTTTTCTTATTTGTAATGTTCTGGTTAGCTTTCTGGAGGTCCTTCAAATGGGTCTTGGTTTCAGCAGAATAATCACCACAAGAAGAGTCAGGAATAGAATAATCACCCCAAGAATAGTCAGGAATAAAGTCCAAAGTCTTGATTGTCCTCTTTAGTCTTCTAGTCTGAACCAGTCTCTCCCAAAATGCAGGAGGCAGAAGAGCCATCATGAGGCTGATCAGAGATAGAATCTCTGTGGCTGACTTTATCCTTAGTTTATATACTCTTATTACAATTACATTGAGTGTAGAACTGTTACATCATCATGCTAAGCATATGTAAACTAGATAATCATTGTCTTATCAATTCCACTGAATTAACAACTTGTTGTAAGAATCCTTGTGTCAGGGAACTCAATGATTCCTGCAGATTTTGAAGTCCTGTATCACTCTTATCATGTCTCAGGGAATCCAATGATTCCTGCTGGTTTTGAAGTTCTGCAACAGTCTTAACAATTTTTGGTTTTCATGAGTCAATTTCCATACACATTGGGTTAACAGTCATGTTTTTTCAGTGGCATATGTAGTCAGAGATGAACCACCCAATGTTTCTTGGATCTTCTCTTTTGTTTCAAGGATCTTCTCCATCTCTCTCTGATGGAGAATGCGAATACGGTTCGTTGGCACCCATCTGATTCCTTCTCCATCTGTAGAGATACAAGCAAACTCTCTCTCCCAAGCAGTTAACCTATCTGGTCCCTTCCATTCACCACTTTCTGGATCTCTCTACATCACCTGGCGATTATCTTGGTGCTGCTCACATTGGCCATCATCCCCACCTGTTTTTTGTCTGGGGTTCTGGAGCTGGGCACCACCTCTCATTTTCCTGGTAGATTCCCTTGAATCTACATTCTGAAGTCCAAGGGAAGCCTGTGTTGCATTTTGGACAAAGGGTTTGGGGTCTTGTTCTCTCTGTCTTCTCACTCTATCTCTATGCCAACATTGACTTTCAGATGCCCTACTTTACCACATTGAAAACATTGACGAGTCTCTCTGGAAGTCCCTTGCCAAGAGGGACCCTGTCTTCCCATGTTCTGCATCATAGCCTGGGTATAAAAGGCATTTGTGTCCACTGTGGCACAGCATCTTATGATCTCTAAAGGAGCATCTTTGTGTAGTCCTAAAATAATTCTTCTGCAAATTTCCTTAGCATTTTCTCTAGCAAGTTGTCTTATAATTTCTGTTGCTACATTTTCACCAATAGTTTGTATGACAGCTGTCTGCAGATATCCCATGAAATAAGTAAAGGGTTCATTTGGACCTTGTGCTGTTTTTGTGAAGGCTTCCCCTCTATCTTGTTTTCCTGGGAAAGGTGCCCCATGCTTTGATAGCAGCAGCAGCAATTTGCTCATATGTTATCAAAGGGTAATTAATCTGCTCTAAAGTGTCTGCATACTGACCTATATCTGCTAGATGGTCAAAGGTGATTGGTATATTGACTCCAGTTTGCCTATTTTGTTGGGCTTGTATCCTACAGAGTTCACTATACTCTGAAAGCTCCAAGTTTTGTCCCTGTTTTAAACATGTCCTTGCTATAGATTTCCAATCACTAGGGGTTAAAATTTCAAGCCAAATTCTCTAATACCATTTTAACATAAGATGATTTAGCCCCATAAAGAGTGATAAATTTCCAGATCAAAAGGAGTGTATCTTCTCCTAGCTTGACCTGAAGAATCAAATTCTTCTATCACAGGGTATGCATTTATTTTTAAATTAGATATATCCTGTCCTTTTTTAGTTTTAGCCTAGTGCCTTTTGTAATCTTGTCATAGGGGGTAGCCAGAGCTGCTTCAAGGGTGGTATTGATTGTGTCATTGCCCCCCCCCCCCCCCTTTCTCTCTCCACCCATGAAGGGTTAATTGAGGGGGTTGGTCATGAGATGGGGACTGCCCTAATGGCTCCTGCTGTGAAGCACTACATTCCTTGATTTCATCAGCATTGTATTTAACTCCTTTCTTGTCTAATTCTTCATGATTTTCAGCTGTTTTATCAGTACTCTTTTTTTTTTTTTTTTCCCCTTCCTGCTCTTTCTTCATTTTCCTTGTTGTAAAACTTATGTAACTCCCTAAAGCCAATTGTATTAAGTTTTTTTTATATATATATAGAAAGAGAGAGAGAAAGATGGGGGGGGGGGAGAGAATGTTCTTTTAGAAATTGAACCAGGACTATTACCATTGTAATATTCAATTAGTTGTTCCACTAGTTTCCATGTATCTGGCTCTAATTTTTCCAAGGAGACCTATATTGTAAAGTTTCTAAGAGTTCATTGATTTGCTTCCAAGTTACAATCAAACCTTTGTTTTTTATTAGCTTAACTATGCACTCTACACACTTCCCTTGGGCTGGGGAAGGCTCTTTTCTAAGCATTTGTCCCATTTCAGCTGAAATACTAGTTTAGCTCTTACCAAAGTTTCATGCTTGTCTGTTTTTGTACTCACCCTATTTCCGGTTCTTGGGGACTTCTCCACTGAACTCAGGATCTTGTCAGTCAGATGTAGGTCCTTAGTTTACATTCAAGTGCCAAAAGTTCCAGCTGGTTTTCTGGAGGTCCTTCAAATGGATCTTGGTTTCAGCAGAATAATCACCACAAGAATAAGTCAGGAATAAAGTCCAAAGTCTTGACTGTCTCCTTCAGTCTCCTAGTCTCTCTCAAAGTGCAGGAGGCAGGAGGCTGATCAAAGATGGAATCTAAGTGGTTGACTTTATCCTCAGTTTATATACTCTTATTACAGTTACATCAATTGTAGAACTGTTACATCACCATACTAAGTACTAAGTATATATAAACTAGTTAACCATTGTATTGATCAATTCCACTGAGTTAAAACCTTGTTGTAGGATTAAATAAATCATACTGAAGTGGAGAACTCACATGCTAAACTAGATAATTATTGTTTTATCAACTCCACTGAGTTAACACCTTGTAGTAAGAATCCTTGTTTCAAGTACATTTCTCCAGAGTTCTGGCATATTCCACTTATTATCTCAACAGTTCCCTCTGATGAAAATTATTTCATTGATGGTTCCTCATATCCCTAGTAAAGACACTTTAAAATTTTTCCTTTACAAAAGTTCTTCAGGAAACACTTTTTAAGAAAATTACCTTATTTCTTATCTTTAAGAGTGGATGGTATTTTTCTTGTAATGATAGAAAAGTGTGATGTAAGCTAAAATTCTGGGACCCCAGTGGAAGAAAACTACTTTTAATTGGTTGTAAAATTAGAGCTTTCAGAGACACAGTTTTCACAATTTTCTGTAAGTCTGCAATTCAGAGTCCTATTACCTATGTTTATAATTCATGAAGTTTCCCTTTTACAGAAATTAAATGTGTAACATCTTTTTCAATTCTCAACTGGTTTCATAAAGAAATTTTGAGCAGAAACAAGCAGAAATATTGCTAATTCTTATATTAGTATTATAATTTTCTTGCTCATAGTAGAACATTTTATTCTTTAAAAGAACTGACATTTCATTTAACATGCTTTGGTTTAAGGGCAAAAACACAAGGTCAGTAGATGCAATTTGAATCTCTTAAAGGATCATTTTCTGTGATTTGGAACACATATATCTTTTGTAAGATTTCTGTTAAATATTCTCATAATGCTGTTTTTAGCTGTTGTGCAATTGTGTAATTCACAATTAAGTGAGATTCCTAGGATTTTATAAAGATGATTTATTGCATTGAGTTAAACTTGCACCAAAGGAAGCAATGTTTTGCATCCAGTGTATGTGTATTTTGGATTTTATTTTTATAAGCTTTTAAAAACTTGATGTTATCTTGATACAGCAAGAAACTGTGGGACAACAGGAATTTGCTGCACAACTTCAAAAGCGAGAACATTTTTTAAGTCAAAAAGAAGAGCTGCTAATCCAACATGAAGTTGCTTTGACTAAAATTAAAAGTGTTGAAGAAGAAATTCATACAAAATTTAAAATTATGAAAGAGGTAACTTATAAAAAGATTTCAGTTTAGTGTACACTTTTCCTCTTCACAGGGTTAGTTAAAAAATTTAAGTTTTATTAGTTGATTTCATTATTAATATACTTGATATGAAAGTGGCCCTGTAGAAATGAACATTTGTTTTCATTTGGAGTTTGGGAAAATAGGATTTAAGTAACTTTAATCAATGTAAATAAATGTGGGTGTGTTTAATGCAGCTTTTTCCTTTTTTTTTTTGTTCAGTCATATTTTTTTTTTTTTTTGCTTTTATGTATTTCAACCAAAACTAAAGCTAAGAGCTTGAGGCCAAACAAAGCTTGCAATTAACAGTTTTAAAGTTGTTTCATGAGGAAAAATGGAATGAAGTTAATTTATTATGATGCTTATGACTAGTGTGGCATGTATTAGACTGAATAAATACTTGCGGACTTTTTGACTTGATGATAATTTAACGAAATAAAATTATTTTTTCTTAATATCATGGAATCAAAATTCTAATAGGAATGTCCAGGCTGAGTGAAGAGGTAGTGTGGTACAATCATAAGGACAGGGGATTTGGAATCAGAAGACCCAAATTCAAATCCATACTCTGCCATTTATTGCTTATGACCTTGGACAAGTCACTTAATCATTCTGGACCTCAATTTCCTCATTTGTAAAATAAAGGGATTGAATTGGGTGACATCTAATGTCCCTTTTAACTTTTCAAGTCTTTTGAGTCTATAATAATTCAGTGGTTTTTCAAATTTCTTTGCCTCAACTCTGGTGAAGCTAGTTTTTCTATCCCTCTATACCAGTGTGCTTAAAATGGTTGCAGTGATTATCCATAATTTTCATAATATTTATATAATAAACTTGAGAACAATCTTGATATTGGTTCTTGGTGCTATGAAACTTTAAAGCAAACCTGCTTGTTTAAATACATTTTGAATTAATTGTATGAACGAATAGAGAACTGTAAATTTTATCAGTTTGTATCTAAAGCTTGTTATTTTAAATTTCTAAAATAGGTAAAAACTTGTCTTGGATCATTTCACTTTATGTATCCCATCTTTTTTTTTTTTTTTTTTTTTTTTTTTTTTTTTTTTTTGAGGCTGGGATTAAGTGACTTGCCCAGGGTCACACAGCTGGGAAGTGTTAAGTGTCTGAGACCAGATTTGAACTCGGGTCCTACTGAATTCAGGGCTGGTGCTCTATCCACTGTGCCACCTAGCTGCCCCCCCCCCTTTTTTTTTTTTTTTTAAATACTTATTTAGATATAATTTGCTTTCTTCCCATACTTGGTAATGATGTAGTTTTTAAAGATGATATAAGTAAGAAACTCAACTGCTTAATAACAGCAAATATTAGGGCTGCTGTAACTTTTGAACAACTGTTTTCTAGTACTAAACCTGATACTAGTTTGTTTTATCTTACCCATTATGTATTACTTTCCAAAGAAAGCTCTATATCATATTTGCAGGACATTCACGATCCTAACCTTTTGATCACTACAGTAGATGAGATACATCTAGGCTCTGTCTATATCATGTACCCAAATTGTCTCTTTTATTAACTGACAAAATCAACTAATCATACTGCTTAGTTGTCATCATGTAGACAAAACATCTGGTTGATTGGCTTATTATTCCTACTCTTTAGGTAGCTGTTTAGGAATTTGGGCAACTGATAAATGTTTCATTGGATCTTTTTGAGTTTTGCTTTCTCTGTGAGAACTTAGGTTTTTCTTGGAAGAGATCAAATGTTGTTTAATTTATTTTCATTTAACATAAATTTTCCAGCATTCTATATCCATTAGTATTTCATAAATATTGTGTGGTATTTTTGTCATGATCTTATTTTTCTATGTTTGATTCTGTTCATTATCAAAAATATAGATCCCTGAGTTTCATTCTTAGTGATACGAACTTAGATTTAATGACCATAATTCCTATGATGATGAAATCATTATGTGTAGTAAGCTTTATGCCATAAAGTTTTATAATGTAGTTTTATTTGCATGATTTAAAATGCTGACTATTCAAAACATCAATAACTTTTAACTAATTGATATTAATTGGTGACTTTCTGAACATATTACTGATACTATATCCTTACCTAATTTTTAGAAGTTATTTTTTCCCTTAAGCATCACATTGAAGAAATTAAGCACTTAACAGAAGCTCTTAAAGAAAAGACTAAAGAAAACAAGAGACTCAAGTCATCTTTTGACACACTGAAAGAATTAAATGATACCCTGAAAAAACAGGCAAGAGCTATTTTCAATCTTATTTGTGTGTAAAACTTAAATCTGAAGACAAGTTATGTTTAGAAAATGTTTGGTAACAATAGTAATTTTATCAAAGACTTATTTTAAGCATAACAATACTACAATACTTAAGTGATCATCTTTTTCTTCAATCATTTTGGCAACTAACTTAGATGTTTACAATATTGAAATTTCTATTTTTTTAAATAATAGCTTTTTATTTTCAAAATACATGCAGATAGTTTTAAACATTTACCCTCGCAAAACCTTGAATTCCAAAATTTTTTGTTCCTCTCTTCTCATGCCCTTCATGAGGCAGCATGTAATCCAGTACATGTTAAACACATTCAATTCTTCTATACATATTTCCACAATTATGCTACATAAGAAAAATTAGATCAAAAAAGGAAAAAAAATGAGAAAGCAAAAAGCAAGCAAACAATAACCAAAAGGGTGAAAATACTATGTTATGATTTACACTTAGTCTCTACAATCTTCTTTCTGGTTGCAGATGGCTCTCTCCATCACAAGACCATTAGAACTGGTGTGAATTACTTTCACTTTTGAAAAGAGCCAAGTCCATCAGAGTTGACTATTGCATAATTTTGTTGTTTCTGTCTACAATGTTCTCTTGGTTCTATTTACTTCACTTAACATCAGTTCATGTAAATCTCTCTCTAGACCTTTCTCAAATCATCCTGTTGATTGTTTTTTTACAGAAAGGACTGCTGTAAACATTTTTGTATGTATGTGGGTCCTTGACAATATGAAATTTTATAGATTACAAAGTGATTACTATAGTTGTTTTTTTTTAATTAGTCTTTAGTAACCAGTAATAGAAATATTTTGTCTTTGAAAATAAATGATATTTTAAAAGGCTGGTTTCAGTGTTATTAGTTCTTTTCTTTCTTCTGAAAATTTTGAATCTTGGGCTCTTGATGGTGGAAAATTTTCTTTTAAAAAGAAGGAGTTTTTGTCTGTCTTTATCTATGTTTGAGGAAGAAAGATGTATGGATAATATACTAAGTACTGGGATAAATATGAAAGCATGAAAGTTCCTGATCTAAAGTAAAGTGGCAAAGCAGATGATAATGCATCTTTTAAAATGTCTTTTCCACTGGAAAAAAACTATATATATATATATATGCATATATATATATTTATATTATTTTTTTTTTTTGGATGCTAAGTTATTTCATGGTATTTTTGTGTTGAGAATTTCCTTTTTTGTGACTTTTGAGAAAAACAATGGATGATAACACCCACAGAGGCTGATAACTAGTTGTAGATTCACAGATTTTACTTTCCAAAACAATGACTTGTGATCTGAGAGGGCATTGATAATCTTGGGACACTTGGGTTTACTTGTCCATGGATGGCAGTTGGTCAGTGGGTAGGACTGGTGCTAGATAAAGTGGCAGGCTCCTTCTTTATAGTGGTTGACTTTTTAAATGATGGTTTTGAGACGTTAATTGGAAAACAGAACTAGTAGTTTGGAGGATGTTGCAATACCCTCTGCTCTTGGACTCTGATTGTCCTAGGTTTTCTCCTTTAGGGTGAAAGGGAAGGTGGTAATCAAGATTGTATAGGTTTGAAATGCTTGGTATATGTTGTTTCTTATTTCTCTCTATGAACCACCCTTGCTGCTTAAGTCAGGTTCACTTGCCTGTTGTATATGTATGTGGCAGCACCTGGTGCTGGGAATGGTAGGCCCCTTCTATGTAAGGTTTGCTCCTTTGGATGTGATCTTGGGAATGCTGTTTTTCCTGGGTCTCTTGGGCTTGCTGCTCTTTGGTTGACAATTGTAATATTGGTTGTGATGGGGCTGGTGAGCTCCATTACCATAAAGGTTGTTTCTCCAAATAATAGCTATGGGAGCTAGGCTACAAATTGGACTGTTGGTCTCGGGAGCACTGCAGTTCCTGGTGTTTTTAGGCACTGGGTTCTGGTCTGTTTTTAGTGGCAATAGAAAGGAGGTATGGTGGTCAAGGTAGTGGTAATGGTTTGATACTTCTGGCATGTGCCACTCCTCTCTCCTTGGAGCACCTTCCTATTTAAGCTTGGATGGCTTACCTACCTCATTGGTATAGTTGGCCAAATGTAGACTATTTTGTTCTGGACTAAAATAAAATTGGGATTGATTAATTCTTTTGCACATTATTAAGTGACAAATGTTTTTTCACAGTGACTTCATGCTAGCCTAGATGAATATTAATAGATTTGTACTCTCAAATTGTTGAAAGAAGCCAATGCGTATGTGTGTGTGTAGCTCTGTATATGTATATGAAGATACAGATAAGTATATATGTGTGCATATATAATGCATATATTTAATTATATATTATTATAATTTTACAATATATCATAATTATTTGTTATATGATTTATTATAATTATATTAATGAATTATATAATATATATCACATGTATAAATATGTGTGTGTATTTACACACACACATATATCTTTTGTCACTTATAGACACAAATATCATTTATCACCACTGTCTATTTTTTATGACACTATATATGGATTTTATATATGATGCATTGAGAATTATGTTTCCTGAATAGGAAGGACATTGTCCTTTCTAGATTCACTCCTGACATTTCTTTTCTGAGTTGTGGGTTTAGTTATTTATTTTGTAAATCTTTAAAACTATTTCAGTTTGAGTTATTATTAAAAACACATATATGTACATGAACTTTGGTACTTTACTATCGGAGTTTTGAAAGATCTCTGGGACCCCCAAATCTTGCTTACTCCTTATACTTCTCTTCCCCTCCTTCAGTCCATTGATACTGGGTTCCATGCTATTCCTTGAACAAAATACCCTAACTACCAACTTGGGATATTTTTACTGTCTATATTTCTTGAAATTCTTTTAGGTTCTAGATAAAATCCCATCTTCTGCAGGAGATCTTTCCTAGTCCTTTTTAAATTATAGGCCCTTCCTTCTGTTGAGTTTATCCAGTTTATCCTATGTATAGTTTGTCTATACAAAATTATTTGCTTCTTTTTTCCTATATTGGATTGTGAATACCTTGAGAGTAGGGACTATCTTTTCTTTGTGCCTACAGAATTTATTTAGCACAATGTCTGGCACATAGTGTGTACTTAATAAATGTTTATTGATTGAAGTATGATTGAAAAATTACATTTTATTTCTGTAACTATTACTTTTTTAGTTAAATGATATAAGTGAACAAAACAAGAAAATGGAAGTTCAGGCTAAAAAAGTTCAAGGTCGTTTAGAGAATTTACAGGTGAGTTTCCTATTCTTTCACATAATTTTTTAAAAAATCCTTTTGTTTTTGATAGTTTTTAAGATAAATATAATTTATTTCATGGGTAATGTGCCTTTACAGAGAAAGTGTGATTTTGTGGCAGTACAGAAATGTAAAGCTATTTCTCCATCCCTTCATGAAATGAAAATTACAAAACAAGAAAAAACATCAACTTCAAGAATTAACAAGGTACAATGTGAGCAATAATTTTATAAATAGAAAGGAAAGATAAAGTGGACATATTTGATGATCATTTCTAGCCCTTTATCAAAAGCAATCCAAAATAAAAAATTAGAGCATTATAGTCTGATGCTTAAATAAATATATGAAGCCTTTGAAGAAGATAAGGAACCAGGAGCTCAGAATAAAAAGTTCTCTCCTACTTATTATAATAAATTTTGCTGTTGTGGCTTTAAAAAAAAAAACAACAAAAAAATTTTCCCCCTAATTTCTCTTAACATTGAGATTTGTTACCTATTGATACTCTTTTGACCACAGACTAATTTGTTATAAAATGCCACTCAGTGCTGTATGTTTGTTAAATTATTTTACCTTCTTGGATCATGGAGCTTTCTTAGTACATTTAGGGTTTGTGATATATTATTTTACAGATGAAATGATTTCAGTGGTCACATTTGAGCCTGAATTTGAACCCAAATCTTTTCTGAGGCCCAGTCCAGCATTGTTTCCACTGTTATACTGTCTTTCTGTCTCTCAGTGTAGTGACCTTCTGATAAAAACAGGTCAAAGTAATTTGTGCAGTTATGTAAATTGTTTTTGAGTTACTATATGCTTACTCTTTTTTTTTTTTTTCTTTCACATTGTTTAGTTCTCAGAGAATACAGTAATACTTGAATATCTGAAGGATTTTTTTTTTTTTTTTTTTTTTAATACAGGGAGTCCCAGTGTAAGAACTCTTTCTTTCAACTGAAAAAATCAGTAATCTGTCTATAGAACTCAGGGTATTACATGGCGTACATAGCAGTTAGGCTAACCTACTAGCCATGAAGCCAGGTTTTTCTAAGTTTATATAATTTTTTTAATGGTATAAATATGCATATACCCATGTCAAAACTTCAGGAATTTGGTGCAAACAGAAGCTCCTCTGTGTACTAGTAGATGATTCGGTGAGTTGCTATGATCCTAATTTAGCTGGGTTGGTTATCAGATACATAGGGTCTTCCCAGCCTAGAATAGGATCTGCTGGGGCTTTACAAGCATAGTTGTTTCTTTTTTTTTTTTAATTTTTATTTACTTCTTTCTGTTATTCTTTGACGAAAGAAATTGCTGCAGAGATTCCTAAAACAAATTTGCTAGCTATCAGTATCTTTTATTTGTTAATCCTTTATTGTGGCTGCTTATATCCATTTATAAAAAGGAAATTCCATCATATCAATTTTTTATATCTAGTGTTTTGAGTGAGAAGGCAAATATTTTCATACATGCTTATTCTTTGGGAGCCTTATTTATTGCACAGTATGTTAACAATTATCATTGTCCATAAGAAATTTTTTTGTTATTTTGGATCAAGTGTAACCTTAAGTAGTAAAATATTTATATTGGTTTTTCTCCAATCCATCTGATAAATTAAGTTTTACAGTTCCTGTGATGAGAATGAATTGAAATCAAAGAATTTTGACCTGATTTCTAACTTAATAGGTTAATGGACGTGTCTATGAGATTTTAATTGTTTTGATGGAATGGATCTCAGACCATCATCTTAGCAAATTGATGACATCAGAAGATGGTGAAGGAGATGATCAAAAGCAGTCATGCCAGTTTTCTACTCATAAAAGCTATATTCAAGAGAAATGTGTAAAGGTATTTAAATTTTTTTTTAATATATTTTTAAAAAACCATATTGCATTTTCCAAAAACAACATTGTAACTGAAGATGTTTAAAGTATTGAAATTAATTTTCATTATTTTTTTTAATACTAAACATAGTTCTTGAAATGAGAACTTTAAAGTTATTTTCTTTTATTGTTATTTATTTCAGATACATTTTACTTATGTAAAACTCCAAAGGAGTAGCCTATATCTTTTTCTCCTCAAATTCAGTATATTGTCTTTAAGTAATAGAAATATTTTTTCTTATTTATAAATAACACTGTTAAGCAAATTTTTTCCCAAAAAAAATAAAATATTCATCAGATGTTAAAGCTGACAATTATATACTAGCACTATGATAGCAAAAGGAGAACAGTTGATTATAGGTATATCAGAACATATTATCAGGACACGATCTTGTTTCCTCTAATTCTTACTTAAAAGGAGTGTTTTGTTGGAAAGATTTTAATTAAGGCAAATGTCTTACTTAAGATGAATAATATTGATAATAAACTGAAAACAAATAGAATTCTTGTTAATGAATTGTTATTTGGTCTTTGCTGTTGTAAAAATTAGATATTGTAATATAAAGATTTCTTGATTACTCATGAATTATAACTATAAGACTATAATTTTTTTGAACCAACATGTCAGAATTGATGCATGTAAGTTTTGTTTTAAACAAAAATATTAGAACTTAGATGTCTAAGAGTATTACCTCCTTTACTAAGTCAGTTTAAAGAAAGTCTTATAGTTATTCTAATAACACTATAATTGCAAAAAAATTTTTTAAAAAAAGTCTTGTGCAGAAGACATTTTTTGGACACATTCAAATATAATGCTTCATTTAAAAAAACAAACAAACATTTTTTCCTCCAGCTTTTGCCTGTGATTGCAGAGCAACTACAGTGGATGCCATTTGTTAACCTCAAACTGCATTTGCCTGTAATAAAATTTATTTATTGGTCTATAAGGCAGCTGGATTACGGAACACAGGTAATTAATAGTTTTCTGTTTTCAACTAACAATCATCCATTATTCTTTCTTGAATATAGTCCTGGATAACCAGCCTAATTATAAGTACAGATAGTCTCTTTACCAATAGCCTAATAACAAGGTAATGATTCCATGAAACCAAGAAAAGTACAAGATTCTACTTAGTCCTTTGAGCTTCCTGTCTGCTCTTGTAGTGATCGATGCAAAACACTGAGAAAAAGGACAATGGGTGATAATAGATTTTCAGTGGTAGAAATATTTAGTTGTTGCTGCTACTCTAAATAGGAATATGCTACAGCTTATTCTCTCATTCCTATCCTTCATTCCTAACCATACAATTGATTTCCTGCTTTTGTCATCTGGATCCCCTGTTCTATAAATAATAAACTTCCTTTCATTTTAGACTTCTTCCTATCATGATTTTTTCAGATTCTGGCACCCAAAGAGACATGGTTCTCCCAAGTTGACACTATTTTTAGTGATCCTATCTTATAGTAACATTTCTTCTATAAACCTTCCATTGGCCCACCTCACCCCTATCTTTAACACACAGAAATCTTAGGAGGAGAATTGATATATTTTTCATTTCCCACTTCCATTTCTATATTCACACGTTGTCACCTTTAATTAGCATCTTCCCTTTAAGATTCACTTTTATTTAAATTTATCACTTAATTTATATCCTGATGATATAGCTATTTCTAGCTTCCAGGTCATTCTCCCTGGTTTCCAGAAGACTTCATTAAGTACCTAGCCTATTCTACTTTTGCCCTTACATTAGGGTACTTCAATATATATAGTAATTAATTTCTGCAAACATCCCACCTTCCTAATTTTCTAAATTTACTCAACTCCCATGACCCATTCTTTTGTTTCCTTAAGCTCTAAAATGGCATAGTCATGCTCTTGATCTTGCCTTCACCGAAAAGAAGTGTTCTTCTATATGCAAGAACTCAGAAATTCTTATGTCTTTTAAAAAAATTTTATTTTAGGGGCAGCTAGGTGGCACAGTGAATAGAGCACCAGCCTTGAATTCAGGAGGACCGGAGTTCAAATCTGGTCTCAGACACTTAACACTTCCTAGCTGTGTGACCCTGGGGAAGTCATTTAACCCCAGCCTCCAAAAAAGAATTATTTTAAAGATTTAGTATTTTTCCCAAGTTACATTTAAAACAATTTTTTCTTACTTTTTTTTTTTTTTTTTTTTTTGAGTTCCAGATTCTCTCCCTAATCCCCATCCCTCAATTAAGAAACCACATTGAGGAGCAGCTAGATGTAGTAGCCCTGAAGTCACCAAAAAACAAAAAACATGCCTTTAAATTATTGTTTTAAATTTCTTTTCTCTTTCTCATTCCAACTTTGTCTATAATTACTTTTCCTTTCACTTATTCTTTCCTCTGATTTTATCATATCACTCAAGCTACTTTTGTTCAAAGTTACCAATGTCTTTATTTACAAATCTATTAACTTTTTTCCTTAGTCCTAATCTTTCTTGACCTTTTTGGTAGCATTTGAAATGGTTAACCAGCCTTTCCTGAATACTTCTCTACTGCTTGGGTTTTTTATGAAATTGTTTAATTTTCAGTTCTTTTACCAGTCTAGTTAGTCACTCTTTAGTGATACCATTCTAATCACTCTTGTCACTAGTGTCCTTTATTGGATCTTCATCCATCTCTTACTTCTGAATTATAGATATTCCCCACTCTTTTTTTCTCCTATTTTTTCTCCTTTGGTGACATCACCATTTCTTATGAGTTTAATTTCATTGTTCCTAAACAGATGATGAGAATCTATATGTGTATAGATTTGTTTTTTGTTTTTTGGTGACTTCAGGGCTACTACATCTAGCTGCTTGCTCCTCAGTGTGTGTGTGTGTGTGTGTGTGTGTGTCTGTGTGTGTGTGTGTGTGTGTGTGTGTGTGTGTGTGTGTGTGTGTGTGTGTATTCAGGATCAGGCTTTCTTCTGAGTTCCAGATCTATATCATCTATATCATCTGCTGCCTATTATACACTTCATAGTGGATATCTCATAGGCATCTCAAACTTGACATGTCCCAATATAGAACTCCCATCTTCCCACAAATCTGTCTCTATTCTGAAGTTCACTATTTTAGTTAAGGATAACATCATCCTTTGAGGCACTAAATTTTGCCAGTTTGACCTATCATTGTAGAGAGTCCCTCTTATCCCATTTGTAGCTGTTTGATTAATTAAAATGATTTGACTGCAAGTGGCAGTTTTTCTGTGCTTTATGGAACTGGCCTATCTTATTGTCACATTTATTCTGGGGGTAGGGGATACAGAAGCATTTGTAGTGGTGAACAGCCATTTTTTGTTCTTACTGGGGAATACTTTTAACATTTATAATTACATCTCAGAATACCTATTTACCTCAACTCTTCACTGTGACCTCACATGTCTAAAACAGTAGCCAACTCTTGCAATTTATACTTCTGACATTTCTTGGTCTTTCTTGGCTCTCTATTAACATAGCGACCACTCTAGTTCAGGCCTTATAACTTTCATTAGGACTATGAAAATAACAACTTTCCAATTTTCCCTGCCATGTAGACTCCCTTTTTTATATTAATTTTATAATTATAATTTTTTTGACAATAGATATACATGGGTAAATTTTTTTATAACATTATCCCTTGTACTCACTTCTATTCCGAATTTTCCCCTCCTTCCCTCTACCCCCTCCACTAGATGGCAGGCAGTCCCATACATGTTAAATGTGTTATAGTATATCCTAGATACAATATATGTGTGCAGAATTGAATTTCTTGTTGCACAGGAAGAATTGGATTCAGAAGGTAAAAGTAACTTGGGAAGAAAGACAAAAATGCAAACAGTTTACACTCAATTCCCAGTGTTTCTTCTCTGGGTGTAGCTGATTCTGTCCATCATTGATCAACTGGAACTGAATTAGATCTTCTCTATGTTGAAGATATCCATTTCCATCAGAATATATCCTCATACAGTATCGTCGTTGAAGTGTATAATGATCCTCTAGTTCTGCTCATTTCACTCAGCATCAGTTCATGTAAGTCTCTCCAAGCCTCTCTGTATTCATAATATTCTATAACATTCATATACCACAATTTATTCAGCCATTCTCCAATTGATGGGCATCCATTCATTTTCCAGTTTCTAGCCACTACAAAAAGGGCTGCCACAAACAATTTGGCCATGTAGACTTTTTATTATCTATCCTCCACACAATTGCAATATGATTTTTCTTAAATTAAGATCTTACTGTAGTTCTCTACTTAGTAACCTCCATTGGATTCCCATCACCTCCAGATCAAATATTATTTTCATCTCTTTGATTCTTAAAACACAATTTACCTTAATTCATTTATTACACATTATTTCCTTTTACATAGTCTGTATTTCTGCCATATTGGCTGCTTTTTTCTTATTCCTCAGATATGAGACTCCATTTCTACAACATCTCCATGTCTTTTCTGGCTGTCTACCATGTCTGGAATGCACTCCCTTTGCATCTCCACTTCTTGGAATCCCTAATTTCCATCAAGATTCAGCTTAAATATCATATTGTACACTAAAACTTGTCTGATTCTCCCTAACTACTAAGTATCTTCCCCTTATCCTACAGCCAAATTGCTTTTTTATCCTGTGTGTGTCCATTTAGTCCAAATAGGACTATTTCATTTTTTACTTTTTCTCACATTCCTATCATCTGACATGTTTCCTGGGAAATAGATGCTCAATAAATGCTTATGGATTAATTGTACTTCTTGTTAATAACCAGTCAGTAAACATACTTCTAAAAGAACTGTCAATTATATCAATATTTACATTTTTACAATAAACAAAATCAGAAAATTAAAAAAAAAATTGTAGCCAAATGGAAGAATGACTTCAAAATTCTCCTTGGAAAGACAAAAAAATTAATTCAGTTTTTTTGTCTCTCCAAAGGCCACAATAAATAATTAATAGGACATTTGCTTATAATATATTGCATTGCTTATGATGAACATTTATTTTGACCACCAAGATTTTTGTATGTTTTGTGTCAATGGCTGTTGCAAAGAATGTGAAAATAAATTGTTCCCCTTCCAAGTAAGTCAACACAGACTATAGTACTTGAAAAGTTTCAGAACAAAGGTAGCAAGTGGAATATGTTGTCCATATAGCTCAGGAGAGGGAAAGAAGTCTTTTACAAAAGTTTTGTATTCTATTCTATTCTGACCATTTTCTTCAGGAAATGAATTGAAAGGCTCTAGACATAAGCACTAAATAATATTTCTTCCCCCTAGCCCTCCAAAAGCAATTAATTGTGCTCTGATAGAAAATAATTCCTTATCATTCTCAATCAGTGGTCTTTGTCCACTAGATTGTCACTTATTGGCATAAAAGTGAAAAAATCACCAAATTAGAAGAATAAATATGAGATTTAATTGTTGGAAAACAAGTGGTGATTTCATTGATTCAGGTAACTTCTCATTTGGATACTCCTTTTAGCAAGACAACAAGGCAGTTTGTCTACTTACAGAAAGTTTCCTGAGACACAGTGGTGTTTAATTTGCCCATGGTCACAATAGCTAGTATGTACCAGGCAAGACTTGGACTCCACTCTTTTTGATTCCTTGGTAGACTTTCTTCACACCATGCTGCTTCCAAAAAAGAAGAAATGTTGTTCAGTAAAAGTAGTGTAAAGGATATCAGAGTTGGATAGCCTGAGGAGATAGGGCACTATTACAGGGGTTATGTAGGAATAACTAGCTGATGTGCCTCATAACAAGGAATCTAGAGGAAAGCTGTCAGCACATCGGAGGAACCCCGTGAAAGATTTATAGGAGGACATGGACAAGAGTTGAATAACTTAAGAAGTTGGTTGGATTGAGGTTATTGCAGTTAGACATAACAATCTTCATTATGAAGAAAGATCCATTGAAATATTCTTTCCCTTGATTTTACTTGTTTTCTTACCTGTTCTTTACTTTGTGGTCTTTTGGTGTCTCTTCCTCACTTTTTCAATCATTTTATCATCCTTTTTTTTCTTGTTTGCTTCACTTTTTTTTTTTTTTTTTTTTAAAGGCATATCTCATTGATCAGGGTTAGTGACTTGCATGCTTTTCTTATTTGGTTTGTTTATTTGTTTTTTCAACTCTCCAGGCAAGAGTTTACAGAAATTTTCAATTAAAAAAAAAAATCTTATGCTTGATTTTTTTTCCTCTAGGAATTCATATCCCTGTGGAGAATTTTTTCCTTTTCAATGTCATTTCAAAGTTGAGAAGTTCTTCTGAATTGGATTTTGGGGATTTATTAGAATTGGCATAGACTTTATCTTATCTTTACTCATCTCACTATCCTTAGTTGCTATGGAGAATTTGGTCTGTCTTGGTCTTGACCTGTACCACTTGGTTTTTGTATTGACTTCCTCTTTCTTTGATTTGTGATTGGACTCATTTTCTTATCCCAGAAGCTAGAGCTTGGGGTTTATCAAATACTAGATTACTATAGTCATTGATTATTGTCTTGTGTATCTAATCTATTCCACTGACCCACCACTCTATTTCTTAACCAGTACCAAATGATTTTGATTACTGCTGCTTTGTAATAAAGTTTTAGGTCTGGTACTGACTAGGCTACCATTCTTTTTTTTTTTTTTTTTTTTTTTTTCATTAATTTACTTGGATTTTCTTGCTCTTTTGTTCTTCCAAATGAATTTTTTTTGTTATTTTTTTCTAGCTCTGTGAAATAATTTTTTGGCAGTTTAATAAGTAGACCAATTTTGGTAGAATTGTCATTTTTATTATATTAGCTCAGCCTACCTATGAGCAATTGATATTTTCCTACTTGTTTAGATCTGATGGTTTACAATTATCATACAGTTTCTAGGTTTGTCTTTTGGCAGGTAGAGTGCTGAATTTTCAAGGCCCATTGTGGTTTCAGAGGGCAAGGGACCTTAAAACCTCTAACCCTGAGATGTTTAGATTTCTATACTACTATGTACTCCTAATATCCCTGATCTAACTTTCTGACCATTCTGGGACTTTTTTTGGGGACAGTGCACAGAATTTCAATTATCTTTGTAGTATTCTGTTGGTTGTTATCATCAGTACTGCAATGTGAGATGTACAGGTGAACCATGTTACATTTGTGTTGCATTTGGCCTTACAAGGAAATCAATTGCCATATCCTCTTTTATTTCTCTTTTCAGAATAGAATCTATGAGCCTTTCACTTAATTGCAGCCCCTTTATATCTTCTGGCTTTATTTGTAGTAAGCGTGTCAATGTGAATTTGATTCATTCCTCCAGGAAGGCATAAATTCATTGGTTATTGGACAAAAGATTTGACATTAAGAGTATCTCCTTTTTCCTTTCCTTTTTTTTTTTTTTGGTAGTTTTTATTTTTAAAATACATGCATAGATAGTTTTCAACATTCACTTTTGCAAAACCTTGTGTTCCAAAATTTTTCCTCCTCCCTTCCTCTCACACACTCCCCTAGACAGCAAGTAATTCAATATATGTTAAACATGTGCAGTTCTTCTATACATATTTTCACAGTTACATGCTGCACAAGGAAAAAAAAATTAAGAAAATAAAATGTAAGAAAAAAATGACAAAAAAGGTGAAAATACTATGGTGTGGTCCATACTCAGTTCCCACAGTTCTCTCTCTGAGTACAAATGGCTTTCTTCATCCCAAGATCATTGTAACTGGCCTGAATCATCTCGCTGTTGAAAAAAAAAAAAAACAGGTTCATCAGAATTGATCATCCCATAATCTTGTTGTTTCTGTGTACAATGTTCTTTTATTTCTACTCACTTTACTTAGCATCAGTTCATCTGAGTCTCTCTAGACCTTTCCAAAATCATCCTGTTGTTTTTTTATAGAACAATAATATTCCATAAAATTCATATTCTATAACTTATTTTAACTGATAGGCATTCAGTCAGTTACTAGTTCCTTGCCCCTACAAAAAGGGCTGCTTCCTGTTTGCTTTTCTGCCACTGTCACTGTTACTACAGATGTGGAACAGGACTGCACAACATTTTTACATTTTTGTTTCATGTTTTCCTGTGACCAAAGAATTGATTACTTATTGCCAGTTTGCTATTGAAATGTATTTCCATATGTTTCTAGGTTAATTTTAAGTATTAGAGTTTGTTGACTGTGACCATACTTGAAGCCTTTCCACCTTGATAGAACCTGAAAGAATTTGCAATGTATTGAAGGTATGGTCTTTGGAACATAGGATTTCCTTCCTATTACAGTGATTCATTGGAGGAGGATTTTATGGAAAGGGCTTGATACTTCATTTGGATTCAATGGATACTTCATTTGGGCTGACCATCTCTTACCCTCTCATTTTTGGTATACCTTCTTTTCTGGATATAAAGAATTTAAATGATGATTTTGTCTTGATTCTAATAGACAGTTAATTTCTGTTAAGAGTTTGAATTTCTTAAATATATCCCAGTATTCAATACTTAAGGATTTTATATTTTAATAAGATCTTTTTTTTCTCCATGATTTCATCCTGTCATTAATTATTTTTTTCATAATTTAGACTTATGTTAATTTTTTAATATAGAATTTGAATCAGAAACTATTTAGAATTTGTATTTTGGCTTCAATTTATGTACGTGTGACCACACTGTGAAAATAGTACATCTTTTTAA
Source organism: Sminthopsis crassicaudata (assembly GCF_048593235.1). Lineage (NCBI taxonomy): Eukaryota > Metazoa > Chordata > Mammalia > Dasyuromorphia > Dasyuridae > Sminthopsis > Sminthopsis crassicaudata. The sequence continues at coordinate 176,218,881 of NC_133619.1, read as the reverse complement.
TAGCATGCAACTATGACAGCAACAATGAGGCGACTGGGCGAAGAACTCTTCAAAGGAGTAACTAAGGGAATTCATGATGCTTCTCCAGAACTTCTTGTAGCAACTAAGCCAAAGACAGCAGTTTTCTTTAAAAGCTCAAATTTATCTTTAAGGTTTTTGTCAACTTTAATTGTACTCAAAACAGTAACTCAAGGTAAGCTCTTGCAATCTGTAGTTTTACTATTGGTAAATATCTGGGATGTAAAGGAAAACTAATATTCAACAGCTTCTACTGTCTGCACCAATTTTATGGTTGTTGGATGTAAGGTTCTGATTTGGGTTATCATTAAAAAAATTTCAGTTACTTTTCTGATGCTATTATAGTAGCTTTTAATATGTCATGAATATTTATCATAAGTTGACACTGATTGTGTTTTAAGTAGAGTTTAGTGCTGTAGTTCAGAGAGACAGTTTATTCAGAGTGAATTTCTTTGTCTATCTGGTGGATGAGCAACAGATTTTTTAGAAAATCTGAGTCTAGTAACCAGGACCTTGATTACTTACAGTTACTGTCAAATCCTAAATTTTCTTAGTCACATTGTTTATTTTCTTATTATGTAAAAAATGACCTAGTTTAAATCATTTGCCTGTTTCTGCTTTTAATTTTCTTTAACACTCTAGACTGGGGGGGGCAGTGTTTGGAGGAGGGGGAGAAAAAAATTGATTATCTCAGTATCCTGAAACTTGACATTATATTTATATCGTGTGGTTATATTCTTTGGTGGGACCCTAATCCTTTTACTCTTGAATGTGTACTTTCTTTTTCCTGCCCATCAATCTCACATTGCTGTCCAGTATGAGGAAGGAATAGTAAATCCTTATAAAGTTTTATAGTTTTACATTGCTTCATTTGTAATCCATTGCTCATTCTGTGTAACTGTTATTAGCTCATTGCTTTTATTTTATTTTATTCATTCATTCATTCATTCATTCATTCATTCATGTATTTATTTATTTTGAGAAAAATAGATATAGAAGAGAAATGAAGCTTTGGAGGTATTTTTACTTATTTTTTACTACAACAAACACTTATCACTGTTGTGGTATGAAGGCCTATCCACATACCAGTGCTACAACCAATTTTCTTCCTTACTCTAGATCAGAGAGTATCTGATTAAAGACTTGTAGGGACTAACAAGAGATAAAGGGCTTACACCCAAAAAGTCCTGGATTAAGATGCGGCTTCTAATTCCAGCTCTGCCATTGCCTGTGACCTCAGACAAGTCCTGTAACTTCAGGGAGTTCAGTTTCTTTATTTCCTCTCCCAGGTACTTTCCAGTTCTTTGGAATAAGAAATTTTTGGTGCTGTTTTTTAGAAAGCTTCAGTGTTAGAAAAATTAAGATCATAAAGAAATTATTAAAAAAGGATATTATGTACCATTTTGGAAAATTGATAATACCTTGAAATATATAATTCATTTTAAACCATATCAGAAGATTGGATGTTAATGAGAAATTATTATTCTTGGCAACTTAAAAAAATACAATAGGTGGCGCTGTGATTAAATTTTTGTTCCTTCTTAGAAAAATTGGTTCTTTGAACCAGATTTTATAAGAAAAAGTTTACTAATTAAATTAGTTCCTGCTAGGTTAAAATTTTCCAAAGGTTTTTTTTTTGGGTTTTTTTTTTTCCCCATAGATATTATTTTCATATCAATGCTTTGTACTGTGATACAATCTACAATTCTAATTTCTTGGTCAGATTTCTGTTCAAGTGACCTAAAATGTAAAAAATAGAAAGGTAACTTGAGGATAAATTGCAGTATGCTAAACTTTTTATTATGTAGTAGAAAAGTTAAATTTCTCTTGCAAAAAATAACTATTGCCATTAGTTGGACAGCAACTATTTTCTAGCCATTACGAGGAGAATTTTAGGAAATTTATGCTTTGTGACATTCATAAACTTTTCTAAAATGTAATGCAAAAAGTTTTGTTTAATCAGTAAGTAATTATTAACCAGCCTATTGAGTTGCGTTTTTGAAGGATTTTAAGAGGTGGAAGTAAGGATATAAGGTGGATGTAAGGAATAGTCAATATGAAGGTATGAAGATGGGAGATGGAGTGCAAAGTGTGGAGGTTCAGCAAGATGAATGGATTGCAGAGTATATGGAGAAGGTAATGTGTAAGAAGATAAGAATGGTTTACAGAGATTAAAATGCCTAAGTGATGAATTTATATTGAATCCTTGCGGTGTAGGGAACTATTGGGAGTTTTTTGAGTTAGTGACATGATCAGACCTGTGCTTTAGGTAAGACACATTAGTTGCTCTATGGAGTGTGGATTTTATTAGCCAGAAGCTTGAGGCAGGAGGAATAAAGAGGAAGCTTTTGTAGTTTTCATGGTGAGGAATGATGTGGTCCTAGTAGTGTGAGTGACGTAGGCATTTAATAAATGTTGAATTGTTAAAACTAATAACAGCAGCTTAAATAATTTATTCTTGTGAAATAAATGCCTCATTAGATATTTTATTAAGTGTGTCACCAGAGACAACTCTAAAACTACATTTCATTCAAGAAGTATTTCTCTCAGTGCTGAGGGATATAAAAAGTCCAAATAAATGCTTCTTGTTTTTATGGATATTATATTTCACCAGGGTAGACAATATGCATATATATAAAATAAGTACAAGGAAAATATTGAGGGGGATCCCTAACATATGAAAATACTAGGAAAGTCCTCATGAAGAGGATGGAGCTTGAAATTAACATGAAGGAACCAAGGAATTCTAAGAGAAGGTATGTGTAGATAACAAGAAGGCCAGCCAATTTGATTGGACTATTGAAAGTATATGAAGGGAATGATCTTTTCTTTCCTTTTTCTTTTCCTTTCTTTCTTTCTTTCTTTCTTTCTTTCTTTCTTTCTTTCTTTCTTTCTTTCTTTCTTTCTTTCTTTCTTTCTTTCTTTCTTTCTTTCTTTCTTTCTTTCTTTCTTTCTTTCTTTCTTTCTTTCTTTCTTTCTTTCTTTCTTTCTTTCTTTCTTTCTCTCTCTTTTTCTTTCTTTCTTTCTCTCTCTTTTTCTTTCTTTCTTTCTTTCTTTCTCTCCCTTCCTTCCTTCCTTCCTTTCTTTCTTAATTTCTTTTTCTTTCTTTCTTTCTTTCTTTCTTTCTTTCTTTCTTTCTTTCTTTCTTTCTTTCTTTCTTTCTTTCTTTCTTTCTTTCTTTCTTTCTTTCTTTCTTTCTTTCTTTCTTTCTTTCTTTCTTTCTCTCTCTCTCTCTCTCTCTCTCTCTCTCTCTCTCTCTCTCTCTCTCTCTCTCTTCCTTCCTTCTTTCCTTCCTTCCTTCCTTCCTTCTTTCTTTTTCTTTTCTGAGGCTGGGGTTAAGTGACTTGCCCAGGGTCACACAGCTAGGAAATGTTAAGTGTCTGGGGTCAAATTTGAACTCAGGTCCTCCTAACTTCAGGGCTCGTGCTCTATTCACTACACCAAATGATATTTTCAAAGAATAGAAAAGATAAGTTGGATCCAGGTTTATAAAGGATTTTAAATGCTAAGCACATAAACATTTCAGAAACTGTATATTTGTTGTTCAGTTTAACTGTATCCTACTTTTTGTGACCTCATTTGGACTTTTCTTGGCAAATTAAGTCATTTGCTATTTTCCTCTTTAGCTCATTTTACAGATGAGGAAACTGAGGCAAATGGGGTTAAGTGACTTGCCCAAGGTAATACTGTGTTGAGGTCATTAGCAAGATGAGTCTTCCTGATTCCAGGCCTGGTACCTTTCACCACCTAGGTGCCATCTTTATATTTATATTTACATTATTGTTGACATAAGAAGTATCCTTACGACTTAATGAAAAATGAATTATTGATGGTGCATGATGATAATAAGCTTAGAATAGAGAAGATTTGGCAAGGATGTACTTAGCTAGCTATCTTTAAGTATTTGAAGTGTATCGTTGGAAATAGGGATTCAGACTTATTCTGGCCTCAAAGGGCCATAGTAGGAGGAGTAGATTGAAAGATAAAACTGGTAAAACTGGCTTGATGAAAGGACAAAATCCCTAGCAAATCTAACCCCAAACAGTAAAGGACTGCCTTAGAAAGTATGTTAATTTTAGAAAAAAAGTTGAACAAGTCATTAATGACCTCCCTAAGAAAACATCTGTAGAACCAGATGGATTTACAGGTGAATTTTATCAAACATTTGAAGAACAATTAATTCCAATACTATATAAACTATTTGGAAAAATACACAAAGGGGAGTCCTGCCAAATGCCTTTTAGGAAAGGCCAAGGCAGAGAAAGAAAATTATAGACCAGTCTCCCTAATGAATATTGATGCAAAATTTTTAAATAAAATAATCACAAAGACATTACACAACTTGTCAGCAGAATAATACACTATGACCAAATGGGCTTTATACCAGGAATACAGGGCTGTTCAATATCAAGAAAACTTACCATAATTGACCATATGAATAACAAAACCAAAAAAAATCATAGGTAATATCAGTAGATACAGAAAAAGCTCTTGACAAAATACAACACCCATTCCTATTAAAAATGCTAGAGAGCAGAAGGAAAAAGGGAGCTTTCTTTAAAATAATAAGCAGTATCTATCTAAAACCTATAGCAAACATTGTTTATAATGGAGAGAAGCTGTACACATTTTCAATTACATCAGGGGAAACAAGGATGCTCACTATCACTATTATTATTCACCATTGAACTAGAAATGTTGGCTTTAGCAGTAAGAAAAATAATTTAAAGGAATAAAAATAGGCAATGAGAAAATATCATTCCTTTTTTTTTAATAAAAAGCTTTAATAAAAAAAAAACATTAGAGAGTATAGGAATAAATGAAGTTTTCCTTAAAATGATCAGAGCATCTATTTAAAATCAAGTATCATATGTAATAGGAACAAACTAGAACCAATCCCAATAAAATCAAGGGTCAAACAAGGCTGTCCACTTATCACCATTACTATTTAATATTGTATTATGTTAGCCTTGACAATAAGAAGAAAAAGGGATTAAAGGAATTAGACTAGGTATTAAGGAAACCAAATTATCACTCTTTGCAGATGACATGATGGTATACTTTTTTTTTTTTTTATAATATTATCCCTTGTATTCATTTTTCCAAATTATCCCCCCCTCCTTCCACTCCCTCCCCCCGATGACAGGTAATCCCATACATTTTACAAAGATACAATATATGTGTGTAAATCCCATTTTCTTGTTGCACAATAAGCATTAGATTCTGAAGGTATAAGTAACCTGGGTAGATAGACAGTAGTGCTAACAATTTACATTCACTTCCCAGTGTTCCTTCTCTGGGTGTAGTTGAAAATATCATTCTTTACAGATGATTTGATGATATACTTAGAGAATCCTAGAAAATTATTCAAACATCTATTGATCATACTATCCAGAAATCCATATATTAGTCTCAGATTGAAAAATATTGCCCTTGTAGCAGTTATTCCAAAGTTCTTATCCAAACATATGCAAAATAATTTTTTTTGTGGAAAAAGGTAAATGCTAAAAATTGAGACAATTAAAAAAGGCCTGGTAAAAGATGTGACTCTTAAACTGAGTCTTGAAGGAAGTGAGAAATGCTAATTTATTTTTTCTTTCTTGCGAGGGGGGGGGGGAACTAGATTTAGTTTTGAAAAAAAGTCTTTTCTGAAATATTTTATTTTTGTTTCTTTTGAAGGTTTGTTAGTGACAATTTCTGGTTTTCTTCCAATTGATTAATGATTATGGTAATTGTTGATTCATTTTTTAATGTGTTTCAGTTGATTATCTGGCTCAGGCATTTGATTCTCTTTGTTTGGACTTGAAGATAGATGAAGGAAAAGCCTTGTTTTTGGAATATCAAGCTGTGCCAGTTATACTAAGTCATCTAAAAATAACCAATAAAGGACTGCTTTCCAATGTCATGGATAGCTTACTGCAAATGACTGTGGAATCTCGTAAGTTTTTAAATTGACTATATTTAGAAAAAATTGAAAATTATGTTTTTCTTTTACTCTAGGTCACCTTTGGAATATCCAGGGACAATAGTTCATTTTCATTTCAATACAAATTTATTTTATAACATGTTAAAAAAAAATAAAGTTTTAATTTGATTTTGATTTACAAGTTAAAATTAATATGAAAAGAAAAGAAAATTAGTATGCAAGCTGACTTGAACAAGAAATTAAATATTATAATTGATTATACATATTTATAATTTGTTAGTTATTAATAATTAACTTACTGCCAAGTGATGCTCATTTTTTAATGTAGTTATACCTGGATTGTCCACATTTCCTGCTCCTTTTGACTTTAATACATAATTACATATTATTTCCCCAAAAGTTTGGACCAATTTTCAGCTCCATTGTCACTATAATAGCATGCTTCCTTTTTTTTTTACCCACAGCTCCACCAAAATTAGATTTTATCATCTTTTTATTTGCTAACTTCAACTGAATATTGATTAACAAGTAAAGAACTGAGTTGGGTGGCATAGATGCAAGGATAAAAATAAAATATTTTCTAACTTTAAAGGAGTTTACATTCCATGAAGGCAGTACAGTACATACTCAAATGAATAAATGTGATGTCATTTTAGGAATGAAAAAGTATTAGGAGGGTCCCTTGAAAAATTGACACATGAACTGAGTCTTGAGAGAAAATAAAGATTAAGAGAGGTCATCCCTGTCCTGACTGATGGGGACTGATATTTCTTCATAGTCCCTGAATGGAATCTCTACTTTAGAGGATTTTTTATATTGAGAAGGATCCTCTGTTTCAATTGTAACAGAGCTGTTGAATGGAGCTAAAACATTCTAACTAGGTTCACTACAGATTTGTTAATATAATCTCAACTACACTATGTAATCTCAACTAGACTCTTGCTGAAGCAATGCATTCCTTTTATATTTCCCTAATCATTTCACTGTTTCATCATAGCAAGTATTCCAAACCTTTTTATCCCTCCTCATGCCTTCCATGGCATCCACTCCTCGTTTTTTGATAAGGGGCTTGCCTCATATTTGATTCACACCAAAAGATGTGAAGCCATTTACCTCCTCATGTCACTTTACTCTTATCTCCTTTATCTATCTTACTTGAAGAGAGATAGCCTTTCTTGCATCTAGTTATGTTGGAAACAAAACCTCTGAACAAGTAAGGGCATAGTAATGAACAAACTCAGGAGGAGTGAAGCAGTTTAAACTAAGAATATGTTCCTGCAGGAAGTGGGTGTTAAACTCAGAATGAGCTTGAAGAAGGAATAGATGTTCCCATGATCCCATTCTCTCCTGTCTTCTCCAGCAGAGTGTCTCCTAATTCAGTCCCACTTTCTCAGTAATCTGCTTTCTCACTCTTAACTACTGGTTGTTTCTTTGCTTCCTACAAAAATTCTGTGTCTCTGTCATCCTTAGAAAACACTTACCTGACTGAACCATCTCTACTGCTCTTTTTTGTCCTATAAGTCTCCTGTTCATGGAAAGATCAAAGATGAGCCTAACATTGTGAAAAAACTGGAAGTCTGGTGATTATTTTCAGTGGATATAAGGGAAGGTTTATAGCAGGGTTAGGTGTTAGGGGAACAACCTGCTAGTGGCTGCTGGGTGTTATGGGAGCCACTTGCTAGTGGCTGCTGGGAATATAATTCTGACCAGCAGAATAGATCCCTTTATGTGAGAGGATGATAATGATACAAGGTAACTGAGAGGCAGTTGCATTCTCTGACCTCTCTCCTCTTTCCTCTTGCCTCCAATTTATTTCTTTCCAAATTCACAAGCAACAGCTGAGTCAGTAAAGTCTGATTTGCAATTCCTTCAAGTGTGTTATGATTCATAGCTGTGGAGGCTTTTGGAGAATGACCTGCCCCTTCACACTTAGGTGTGGTCCTTAACAGTTGAAGAATCTTTTTTCTACCAGGGGCCATTTGGAGATTTATGACATTATTCTCGAGCAATACAAAATTGTTAACTTATGGAACTCGAGCAGTAGGAGGTTCTTATACCTAGTTTTCAGATCATTACCACTTGTGGGTTGCTTTAGAAATTACTTCATGAGCTGTGAGGCAAACATTACCCACCCCTGGTTTATAGATCTATTTTGGACATGTTCATTTTGAAATACTGAAAGGATATCCAGTGAAGATGATGATCATTGATAATGAAGTACTAGAGTTCAGAAGAGATATTAAGGTTGGATTTGTGGATATTTTAATTATCTGAGTAGGAATAACAAATTTATGCATTAGGAGATGAGATCATCAAGGAAGAAGATATGGAAAAAGGAAACTTTAGGTAGAGTATAAATATTCTATGTTAGGGAATTAAAGAGTAGCAATTATTAGTATCAAAAGTTTGAGATGTCAAGAAAAGACTTCTCTTAAGACACAGAGGACTGAGAAAAGGCCACTAAATTTATGTCAAGAGATCAATTTTGACTTTTGGTAGTGTGATTTTAGTCAAGTAGAAGGCCCTGAAACCAATTTGCCAAGCGCTTGAGAAGTGTTTGTTTGCTGAGCAAATGGAGGTAGTGAATATCGACCAAAAAAGGTTAGCAGTGAAAGCTGGAAGATATATAATTATTCAGGGGATTAGTCTAATCAAGTAAAGCTTTTTTTTTTTTTTTTTTTTTTTTTTTAGAATGGATAAAATTTGATCATGTTTGTATTAAGAAACCAAGTAAAATGCAAGAGATTTTAAAATAGAAAGTGAAGAGAAGCTGGATCAAATTTACAGGGTTCCAGCAGAGAAGAGTAAGTGATGGCTAGAATATCACCATCTCATCATTAGATGGGGACTGATGGGAGAGAGTGTAGATGAAGATGGAGGATGAAATTTGAATTTTGAAAGAAGGAAAGATAAAGATTGTTGATAGATTTTTTTTTTAAGTCTCAGATAAAATGAATTTATTGGAACTAATTTCTTTTTTTTTCCCCCTTAATTTTTTTCTTTCTTTTTTTTTTTTCCTGGCTATACATATACACTTTTTAAAAAGACACATTTCTTTAAGAATCATGTTGGGAGAGAATTCAGAACAAAAGGGAAAAAAAACTAAGAGAAAAAACAAGAAAAAAGAAAAAAATGAATATAGCATGTGTTGATTTACATGCAGTCTATATAATTTTATCTCTGGATGCAACTTAAGTTTTCTGTCTAAAGTTTACTAGATTTGCCTTGGATCATGAGAAGAACTGAGTCTTTTATAATTGATCATTGCACAGTCTTGCTGTTACAGAAAATCACATACTTGCTGAATACATTATACAGTGTATTCCTAATTCTACTTGCTTTGCTTAACATCAATTTGTGTAAATTTTTCCAGGCCTTTCTAAAATTGCCTTGTTCATCATTTTTTATAAAATAATAATATTTTATTATTTTCATATACCACAGCTTATTCAGCCATTCCTCAATTGATGGGTATCTGCTCATTTTCCAATTCTTTGCCACCACAAAAAGAGCTGCTACAAACATTTTTGCACACGTAGGTCCTTTTCCCTTCTTTATGGTTTCCTTGGGATACACACCCAGTAATGGCCCTGCTGGGCCAAAGAGTTTTATAGCTCTTTGGACATAGTTCCAAATTGCTCTCCGGAACAGTGGATCAGTTCATAACTCCACCAACAATGCCACCAAACAGTGTCCCAGTTTTCTCACATCCCCTCCAACATTCATCATTAGCTTTTCCTGTCATCTTAGCCAGTCTGAGAGGTGTGTAGTGGTACTTCTGAGTTGTTTTAGTTTGCATTTCTTTAATCAGTAGTGATTTAGAGCATTTTTTATATGGCTTCAATTTAATCATTTGAAAATTGTCTGTCTGTATCCTTTGACCATTCATCAGTTGGGGAATGAGATTCTTAATATTGGAGAAATAAGGTACCATGAAAAAAGGAGGATGGGGCAAGGGAACCTTTATTTATTTATTTTTATTTTTTTATTTTTTAATTAATTTTTATAATTATAACATTTTTTTGACAGTACATATGCATAGGTAATTTTTTTTTACAACATTATCCCTTGTACTCCCTTCTGTTCTGAATTTTTCCCCTCTTTCCCTTCACCCCCTCCCCTAGATGGCAGGCATTCCCATACATATCAAATATGTTATAGTATATCCTAGGTACAATATACATGTGCAGAACCGAATTTTTTTGTTGTTGTTGTTGCAAAGAAAGAATTGTATTCGGAAGGTAAAAATAATCTGGGAAGAAAAAAAAAATGCTCACCGTTTACACTCATTTCCCAGTGTTCCTTTTCTGGATGTAGCTGATTCTATCCATCATTGATCAATTGGAATTGGATTAGCCCTTCTCTATGTTGAAGATATCCACTTCCATCAGAATACATCCTCATACAGTATCATTGTTGAAGTGTATAATGATTTCCTGGTTCTGCTCATTTCACTCAGCATCAATTGATATAAGTCTCTCCAAGCCTCTCTGTATTCCTCCTGTTGGTCATTTCTTACAGAACAATAATATTCCATAACATTCATATACCAAAACTTGCCAAACCATTCTCCAATTGATGGACATCCATTCATTTTCCAGTTTCTAGCCACTACAAAAAGGGCTGCCAACAAACATTTTGGCACATACAGGTCCCTTTCCTTTCTTTAGTATTTCCTTGGGATATAAGCCCAGTAGTAGCACTGCTGAGTCAAAGGGTATGCACATTTTGATAACTTTTGGGGCATAATTCCAGATTGCTCTCCAGAATGGTTGGATTCTTTCACAACTCCAACAACAATGCATCAATGTCCCAGTTTTCCCACAGCCCTTCCAACATTCATCATTATTTGTTCCTGTCATCTTAGCCAGTCTGATAAGAGGTGGTACCTCTTTTAATTTGTATTTCTCTAATCAGTAGTGACTTAGAGCATTTTTTTCATGTGATTATAGAAAGCTTTAATTTTTTCATGTGAATAGTGTTCATATCCTTTGACCATTTAGCAGTTGGGGAATGACTTGTATTTTTATAATTTGACTTAGTTCTCTGTATATTTGAGAAATGAAACCTTTATAAGAAACACTGGCTGTAAAAAAATTTTCCCCAGCTTTTTGCTTCTCTTCTAATCTTGGCTGCATTGGTGCATTTGTGCAAAAACTTTTTAATTGAATGTAATCAAAAATATCCATATTACATTTAAAAATGTTCTCTGTTTCTTGTTTGCTAATAAATTTGGAGAATCAAAGATCTGACAGGTAAATTCTCTTACTCTCCAAATTTGCTTTATAATATACCTTTATGTCTAAATTATGAACCCATTTCAACCTTATTTTGGTACAGGATATAAGATGTTGATCTATGCCTAGTTTCTGTCATACTGTTTTCCAGTTTTCCCAGAAATTTTTGACAGATAGTGAATTCTTATCCCAGAAGCCAGAGTCTTCAGTTTTAACAAACAGTATATTAGTCATTGACTATTGTGTTTTATATACCTAACCTATTCCAGTGATCTACCACTATTCCTTAGCCAGTGTCAAATGGTTTTGATGACCACCATTTTATAATAGACTTTTAGATCTGATGCAACAAGGCCATTTTAAAAAATATTTGTCCCCCATTAATTTCCTTGACATTCTTGACCTATTGTTATTTTTTTTTTCTAGCCTTATAAAATATTTGTTTGGCATTTTGATTGGACTGGCACAGATAGTAGATTTAGGTAGAATTGTCATTTTTATTAAATTATATTATAGTATAATATAATAAGTTATATTATTTTGTTATTATATTACTATATATCCTAATTGAATATAATAATCTGATTTTATTTATGTGGAAAAGTATTTCAAATTGTGTTCCTATAGTTCTTGTTATTTTGACAGGTTGACTTGCAGATATTTTATATTATCTATAGTTATTTTTAATTGGGATTTCTCTTTCTATTTCTTGCTGCTGCTGGGCCTTGTTGGTAATATATAGAATGCTGGTGATTTATGTGGTTTTATTTTATATTCTGCAACTTTGCTGAAGTTGTGAGTTATTTCAAAAATGTTTTTAGTTGGTTCTTTAGAATTATGTATACCATCATATTATCTGCAAAGTGATAGTTTTGTTTTCCTCATTTTCATGCTTGTTTAATTCCTTCAATTTATAAGGATCTTTATTGAAGGATCCTTCAATAAAATTCCTTTTATTACTGAAACTAACATTTCTTTCTTTTTTTAAAATTAATTTTATAATTATAACATTTTTTTGACAGTACATATGCATAGGTAATTTTTTTTTTTAACAACATTATCCCTTGTACTCCCATCTGTTCCGAATTTTTCCCCTCTTTCCCTTCACCCCCTCCCCTAGATGGCAGGCATTCCCATACATATCAAATATGTTATAGTATATCCTAGGTACAATATATATGTGCAGAACCGAATTTTTTTGTTGTTGTTGTTGCAAAGAAAGAATTGTATTCGGAAGGTAAAAATAATCTGGGAAGAAAAAAAAAATGCTCACCGTTTACACTCATTTCCCAGTGTTCCTTTTCTGGATGTAGCTGATTCTGTCCATCATTGATCAATTGGAATTGGATTAGCTCTTCTCTATGTTGAAGATATCCACTTCCATCAGAATACATCCTCATACGGTATCATTGTTGAAGTGTATAATAATCTCCTAGTTCTGCTCGTGAAACTAACATTTCTAATACCATATTGAGTAATAGTGGTATATAATGGGCAGCCTTGTTTTATTGGGAATATTTTCAGCTTCTCCCCTTTCTTTAGATAGATACTATTTATCATTTTAAGAAAATCTCTATTTGTTCTTGTGCTCTAGTGTTTTTAGTAGAAATGAGTGTAGTATGTTGTCAAAGGCTTTTTTCTGCATCTGTTGAGTTATGATTTGTTTTATTTTTAATACAGACAATTTTGCCATTAATTTTCCTGATATTGAACCAACTCTGCATTTCTGATATAAATCCCACTTCATCATAGTGGACTATCTTGATGATAAGTTACAGTAATCGTTATGCTAATATTTTATTTAAAATTTTTGTCTCTATTCATTATAAAAATTGGTCTATGATTTTCTTTCTGTGTTTTAACCCTTTCTAGTTTTAAGTATTGGCATACCTAATCTGTTGTCATAAAAGGAATTTGGTAGAACTGCTTCAACTATTTTCCAAATAGTTTGTATAATATTGGAATTGATTGGTCTTTAAATGTTTGATAGAATTGACTTGTAAATCCATTTGGTATTGGAGATTTTTTCTTAGGGAGAAATTGGCTTGTTCAATTTCTTTTTTTTTAAAGAATTATTTAAGTATTTTATTTCCTCTTCTGTTAATCTGGGAAATTTATATTCGTATAAATATCCATTTCAATTAGATTGTCAGGTTTATTGTTATACATTTGGGCAAAATAGCTCCTAATTATTGCTTTAATTTTCTCTTCATTGGTGATAGGTAAGTTCAGTCCTTTTATTTTTGATAATGGTAATTTGGTTTTCTTTTTTCCAATCAAATTAACCAAAAGTTTATCTATTTTGTTGTTTTTTTTCATAAAACTAACTTTTAGTTTTATGTATTAGTTCAATAATTTTTTTTCCAACATTATTAATCTCTTCTTTGATTTTCAGAATTTTTAATTTGGTATTTGAGAGTTTTTAATTTGTCTTTTCCTAGCTTTTTTATTTGCATGCCCAATTCATTGATCTCCTCTTTCTCTGTTTTATTCATAAAAGCACCTAGAGATAATATATTTTCCTAAGAACTGTTTTTTGGCTGAATCCCATAAGTTTTGGTATATTATCTCATTATTGTCATTCTCTTGGCTGAATTTATTTTTTCTATGTTTTGTTGTTTGACCCACCCATTCTTTAGGGTTAGATTATTTAATTTTCAATTAATTTTTTCTGTTTTTCCATGGCCCTTTATTACATATAATTTTTATTGCATCCTGATCTGAAAAAGATGCATTTAATATTTCTGCCTTTCTGCATTTGATCATGAGGTTTTTAATCCCTAATGTATAGTCAGTTTTTATGTAGATATCATTTACTAATGAGAAAAAGGCATATTCCTTATCCCCATGTAGTTTTCTCCAGAGATCTATCACATTTCACTTTTCTCAAATTCTATTCGCCTTTTAAACTTCTTTCTTGTTTATTTTGTGGTTAGATTTATTTATTTCTGAGAGTTGGAGGTTGAGATCCCCTAATATTATAATTTTGCCGTCTCTTCCTGTCTTTTCCTCTAAGAATATGGATGCTGTAACACTTAGTGCATATATGTTTAATGGTTTATGCTTAATGATTTTGTTGAGTAGCCTTTTTCTTGGTGGTAATCTAACCTCCTTTGCCTTCCATCATATGTAAGGCCCTCTGATCCTTTAATTTAGAAGCTGCTAAGTTCTGAATAATCCTGATTATGGCTTTTCAATATTTGAACTGTTTGTTTCTGGCTGTTTGCAGTATTTTCTCCTTGACCTAATAATTCTGAAATTTAGCTATAGTGTTCCTTAGAGTTTTTATTCTGGGGTCTCTTTCAGGAAATGATCAGTAGATTCTTCCAATGACTATTTTACTTTCTGGTTCTAAGATTTCTGGGCAGTTTTACTTGATTTCTTGAAAGATGCTATCCAGGCTCTTTTTGATCATAGCTTTTAAGTAGCCTAATCTGATATTGTTTTTCCTGGTTCCATTTTCCATATTGGTTATTTTTCTATAGAGGTATTTTTCATTTTCTTCTATTTTTTCCCTTTGTTTTTGTTTTTGTTTGACAGATTCTTGATCTCTCATTGAGTCATTGTCTTCTACTTCTCCAATTCTAGTTTTAAATGAATTATTTCAGTTAGTTTTTTTAAACCTTTATTTCTCTTTGGCCAATTCTTCTTTTAAAGGAGTTATTTTCTTGAGTGGATTCCCACCCTTATTGTCAGATATATATTTATTTTTAGGAATTGTTTTCCTCAGTCAATCTTTGTGTTTTCTTTTCCAAGCTGTTAACTTTTTTTTTCATAATTCTGCATAGTTCTCATTTCTTATCTCAATTTTTTTCCTCCCTTATTTGATTTAAATGCCTTTTGAGTTCTTCCAAGAGAGCCTTTTGAGTTTGAGACCAATTCATATTCTTCTTTAAGGCTTCATATATAAGGCATTTTCTCATTGCTATCCTCTTCTAAGTGAGTTTATATTCTGATCTTCCTCATTGCCCTAGTAGCTTTCTATGGTGAGGGATCTTTTTGATTTTCTTGGAAACTCTTGGAAAATGTGAAGTGTTTTAAGTTCCTCATTAAGTTTTCTGTAATCCCTTTAGCTTATTCTTAAGGAAATTTTATGGCATTAACAAGGGAAATTCAGTATTTTATCTTAGGTTAATTGAAGAAGAGTTTGTCCTTTTCCCTCTCAAAAATGAAGACCAAAATATATTTTAGCATATTCTGTTTTGATGAAAACTTAATAAGAAACCTTAATTTTTGTAGCATTTATTGAAAGACAAATGGTACTTTCATTTAAAATGCAATCATAGACTTCTAGTGCTAAGATGGTTGCGTGAGGAAGGAACCCTCAAAAGCCTTCCCAAATTCCCCCCCCCAAAGGACTAAAAAAAAAAAAAAAAACCTCCTCAGAATTGGTTTAGGAGCAGGAAAGCACAGGAAGAAAGGTGTCTGTCTCTGGGGTGAAATGAAAGTGAGAGCCAAGTACAGCATCAGTAGCTAGCCTCACAGCATAGGGTATGCAGTGAGATTCCAAGTCTGGGACAGTCTATCAGAGAAGCCACACTTTACCACAGACCAGCAGCCCAAGTGAGCTGTTTATGAAGCACAGCAAGATCCCACCTCAGTGATCCTACACCAGTACAAGCTACCAGTGAAACCTTGACCCCACCAATGACCAATAGGAAGCCCTACCCCACCCCACTACCATCAGCAGGATACCACCCCTGGGACAAACAAGTAACAAGATCCCTCCTCCAGGCCCAGCTACCAGAAACATTACCATAGCAACCCAAAAGCAAAGCCCCCTACCCTTGAAACAGGCCAACAGCTAAACCTTATACCTGTGGGAGGCCAATGGGGAGACTATATCTCCTAGTACAGGCCAGAAAGGAAGCCTAGCCCATGGAAAAAATAGGCAGCTAATCCCTTCAACTAAGTGAAAGCCAGCAGTAAGACCCCAGAGCCTAGTGCAAAAAGATTTGAATACTATGAGACTAGAGCCCAACTTTTAGATAAAAACACAAAATCACCAAAAGAGGTCCCTCAAAATGAACAAAATACAGAAAAAGAACTTGACTATAGAAAGTTACTATGGAGATAGGGAGCATCAAAGTATAAATTTAAAAGAAAATAGTGTCAAAATGGCAATATGTGAACCTCAAAAAAACCCCTGTAATTCGGTCTTAGGGCCAGAAAGAACATTTCTGGAACATTTATTGAACTACCCAAAAAGCCATGATTTAAAAAAAGCCTGGACAGTATCTTTCAAGAAATTCTCAAAGACTATTGCCTTGATATATTATTACCAGAGAGCAAAATAGAAATTGGAAGAAATCTACCACCACAGTGATTCTCAAAATGAAAATTTCCAGGAACTTCATAGCTAAATTCCAGACTCACTTGATCAAGGAGAAATTATTACAAGCAGCCAAAAAGAAACATTTCAAGCATTTTAGAACTATGGTCAGTATTTCACAGGATTTGGCAGTTTCCACATTAAAGAACCTCAGGACTTAAATATATCAGAAGGCAAAGGAGTCAGGATTATAATCAAGAATCATCTACTTAGCAAAATTGAATGTAATTTTGGAGGGAGAGGAGTAGATATTTAATGAAATAGGGGATTTTCAAGCATTTCTAATTAAAATTGCAGAGCTGAATAAAAAATTTGCCCTCCAAATGCAAGACTCAAAGGAAACATAAAAAGGTAAAAAGAAACAAAAAACATAAACAATTCACAAAGGTTAAACTGTTTGCATTTTATATGGCAAGA
The DNA here is from genome assembly GCF_048593235.1 of Sminthopsis crassicaudata. Taxonomy (NCBI): domain Eukaryota; kingdom Metazoa; phylum Chordata; class Mammalia; order Dasyuromorphia; family Dasyuridae; genus Sminthopsis; species Sminthopsis crassicaudata. The sequence goes on along the minus strand of NC_133619.1, from coordinate 176,201,951 downwards.
TAATATTTTAACTCAACTTTAATAACTATAAGATCAATTTTAGAAGGAATATATGCAGAGAGGTTGTAGATATAAGGTGACTTTTATGGGATGATTATCCCCTTCCCCCCAAAAAACCAAAGAGAGTAAGGAGAATGATTTTACTGGAAGGAGGGGGAGACTAAATTATTCTACATAAAGGTATGGAAAAGCTATTATAATGGACGGGAAGATGGCAAGAAAAGTACTTTCATCAAAATTGGCTCAGAGAATAATATACATATTCAGTTGGATGTTGATATCTAGCTAACTTATAAAGAAGTAAAAAGGGATGAGGATAATAGAAAAGGGTGGAGAAAGACTAACAAAAGGGAGGCTATATTGGGAAAAGCAGTGATCAAAAGTAAAATTGTGAGGAGAGAAAAGTTAGGGAAGTAATAGAAGAAGGGCAAAAACAAGTGAAAATAGCATAGAGGAAAATACATTTATAACTATAAAAGTGAATGGGATGAATCATCCATAAAACAGAAGCAGATAAAATGGACTAAAAATCAGAATTCTACAATATGTTGTCTACAAGAAGTACATTTGAAGTACAGAGATAGAGGGTAAAGGTAAAGGACTGGAACAGAATCTATTATGCTTTAGCTGAAGGAAAGGAAGGAGCAGCAGCAATTATGATCTCAGACAAGGCAAAAGAAAGAATCTAAGATAAAGGGAACTGTGTTTTGCTGAAATGTGTCATAGACAATGAAATTATATCAGTATAAAATATATGTGCACCAAATGGTATAGCAACTAAAATTTTGAAGGAAAAATTGAGTGAGTTACAGGAAGAAATAGATTTTAAAAATTACACTGGTGGGTGACCTCAACTTTGATAAATATAATCAAAAAATAAACAAGAAAGAAGTGGGTGAATAAAATTATGGGTTAGATATAATGAATCCCCTGGCAAAAATTAAAAATTAAGTGAAAATAATAAGGAATATACCTTTCTTTTTTTTCAGCAGTCTGTAATACCTACAAAAAATTGACCATATGTTAGGACAGAAAAACCTCATAATAAATGCAGCAAAAACAGCTATAGCAATAAACACATACTTTTCAGATCATAATGCAATAAAAATTACATTCAGTAATAAGCAATAGAAATGGAGATTAAAAATTAATCAGACATTAAGTGATCTAATCCTAAAAAAAGTGGGTCAAATAACAATTGATAATTTCATTACAGAAAATAAGAAATATACCAAATTTATGGAAGGCAGCCAAAAAAATATGAGGAGAAAATTTATAAAATGGAGAAAAAGAACAATGAATCGGGCATACAACTAAAATAATTTTTAAAAACCTAGGAAAAGAAGAAATTAAAAATCCCCAATTAAACACCAGATTGGAAATCCAGCAAATCAAAAGAGATTAATAAAATTGAAAGAAAGTCATTGAACTAATAAAATTAAAAATTGGTTTTATTTTTTAAAAAATTGTAATATATCTTAAAACTATTGGTTAATTTGATTTTAAAAAGGAAACCAAATACAGCATCAAAAATGAAAGAATTGAATTAAACACCAGTGAAGAAAAAAATTAAAACAAATATTAGGAGCTTGTTTATCCAATTATATCCAATATATTTGACAATACATATTGCCCAGAAAAAATAAAATACCCAACCTTAAAACAAATGAGCCATCAATGGACTTCCTAAGAAACAATCCCCAGAAGTAGATGGATTCACGAGCAAATTCTAGCAAGCATTTTTAAGTACATTTAATCCTAACATTATGCAAACTATATGGAGCAATAGTTTATAACTTATAAGGAGGAGTCCTACAAAATTCCTTTTACAACACAAATATGGTGCTGATACCTAAATTGGGAAGAGCTAAAACAAAATTATAGACCAGTGTCTCATGAATATTGATGCAAAAATTTAAATACTAGTAAAGCGATTACAGTAATATACCATTAGGATCATACACTGTGACCAAATAGGATTTATACCAAGAATGCAGTGCTGGCTCAGTATTTGGAAAACTGAGCAAAATTGACATAATTGGCATAAATAACAAAAACAATGGAAATCATATGATTATCTCAAGAGATGCAGAAAAAAGCCTTTAACAAGATATAGCACCCATTCCTATTAAAAGTACTACAGAGTACAGGAATAAATGGGACTTAATTTAAAATGATAATATTTATCAAAACCATCAGCAAACAACTGAGGGGAGGATAAGCTAGCTTTCCCATTACAATCAGGTGAAGCAAGGATGTTCATATATATTATTTAATATTGTACTAGAATAGCAATAAGAAAAAAGGAATTAAAGTAGTGATGAAGCAAAACTATCATTTTTTGCAGATTATATCATGTTATACTTAGAAAATCCTAGATAATCAACTAAAAACTAGTAGAAATAACTTTAAACAAAGTTGCAGAATACAACCCACATAAGTCATCAGTCTCTCTCTGTATTACCAACATAATTAAGCAGCAAGAGATAGAGAAATCCAATTTAAAATAATTGTAGACAATATAAAATACTAAGGAGTTTACCCGCCAAGTCACACCTAAGGATTGTATGAATACAGTTATAAAATAGTTTTCACACAAAGTCAGATTTAAACAATTGGAAAAAATATTTACTGCTCATGGGTAGGTCAAGCAAATTAAAATGACAATTCTATTGAAATTAATCTGTTTATTCAGTGCCATACCAAATAAACTATTAGAAAATTAACAGAACTAGAAAAAAATAACAAAATTCATCTGGAAGAACAAAAGTTTAAAAGCTATCAAGGGAATCAATGAAAAAAAAAGTGAAATGTGATAAAGCCATATCAGATCTTAAATTGTGTTATAAAGTAGTCATCATCAAAACAATCTGATACTGGCTGAGAAATAGAGTGGTGGATTAGTGAAATAGGTTAGTTATAAATTATATTATAATAAATGATAACAATCAGTTCAGGGCTTCTTAAACATTTTCCACTCAAGATCCCTTTTCACCCAAGAATTTTTGTGTCTCCAGGTATATGGGTATATAAATTAAGTATACAAATCAAACTTTTAGTGATAATTATAATTTCATGATTTTCATATTCAGTTATGAGATAATGAATGGGGTCACAACCCACAGTTTAAGAAGCTGGGATCTAGTGTATGATAAATCTGAAGATCAAAGTTTTTAGAACAAAAACTCATTATTTGACCAAAAAACTGCTGGGAAAACCAGGAAATAGTATGACAGAAACTAAGTATAGACTAACATCTCACACCATATGCCAAGATAAAATCAAAATGGGTACTTAATTTATACATAAAGGGTGATATAAGCAAAGAAGGCCTGAAATGTCAGATTTATGGATATGGGAAAAATTTAGAACCAAAGAAGATAATAGCATTATCAAAATATAAAATAATTTTGATTATATAAAATTTTTAAAAGTTCAAAATATAAAGAAAATGGGGGGGGAGATTTTACAATGAGTATCTCTGATAACAGCCTCATTTTTCATATATATAGAGAATGAACTATTAGTCACATGAAAAAAATGCTCTTAAGTCACTATCAGAGAAATGCAAATTAAAACAACTCTGATATACCAACCCACATTTATTAAAGTGGCTAATGTGACCAAAAAAAAAAAAAAAAAAAAAAAAGGAAAATTATGGATATTGGAGGGGATGTGGGAAAGATAGGACACTAATGTATTATCAGTAGAATTGTGAACTGATCAGCGATTCTGGAGAGCAATTTGGAGCTATACCCAAATGGCTATAAGCAATTCCATTGCTAGGTCTATATCCCAAAGACATCCAAAAAGAAAAAGACCTATTTGTACAAAAATATTTATAGCAGCCCTTTTCGTGGTGACCCAAGAATCAAAACCAAAGTAATATCCATCAATTGGGGAATGGCTAAGCAAGCTGTGGTAGTTGTATGATTATAATGGAATATTATTGTATTATAAAAAATTAAATACAGGATGCTTTCAAGAAAAACCTGGAAAGACTGACTTGGACTGATGCATTGTAAAATGAAATGAGCCAGGAAAATGATGTTCATAGTAATAGCAATATCATTCCATGAAGAATTGTGAATTAACTATTCTCAGAAACAGTGTTCTTTTTTTAAATTAATTTTATAATTATAAATTTTTTGACAGTACATATGCATGAGTAATTTTTTTTATAATATCCCTTGTATTCATTTTTCCAAATTTTCCCCTCCCTCCCTCTACTCCCTCCCCTAGGTGAAAGGCAATCCCATACATATTACATGTGTTACAGTATAACCTAGAAACAATATATGTGTGTAAATCCCATTTTCTTGTTGCATGTTAAGAATTGGATTCCGAAGGTATAAGTAACCTGGGTAGAAAGTACTAACAATTTACATTCAATTCCCAGTGTTCCTTCTCTGGGTGTAGTTGTTTCTGTCCAACATTGATCAGCTGGAAGTGAGTTGGATCTTCTCTTTGTTGAAGATATTCACTTCCATCAGAATACATCTTCATACAGTATTATTGTTGAAGTGTATAGTGAGCTTCTGGTTCTGCTCATTTCACTCAGCATCAGTTCATGTAAGTCTCTCCAAACCTCTCTGTATTCATCCTGCTGGTCGTTTCTTACAGAGCAATAATATTCCATAACCTTCATATACCATAACTTGCCAAACCATTCTACAATTGATGGACATCCGTTCATTTTCCAGTTTCTAGCCACTACAAAAAGGGCTGCCACAAACATTTTGGCACATACCGGTCCCTTTCCCCTCTTTAGTATTTCCTTGGGATATAAGCCCAGTAGTAGCACCACTGGATCAAAGGATATGCACAGTTTGATAACTTTTTGGGCATAGTTCCAGATTGCTCTCCAGAATGGCCAGATTCTTTCACAGCTCTACCAACAATGTATTAGTGTCCCAGTTTTCCCACATCCCCTCCAACATTCATCATTATTTGTTCCTGTCATCTTAGCCAATCTGACAGGTGTGTAGTGGTATCTTAGAGTTGTCTTAATTTGCATTTCTCTGATCAATAGTGATTTGGAACACTTTCATATGAGTGGATACAGTTTCAATTTCATCATCTGAGAATTGTTTGTTCATATCCTTTGACCATTTATGAATTGGAGAATGGTTTGATTTCTTATAAATTAGAGTCAGTTCTTTGTATATTTTGGAAATGAGACCTTTATCAGAACCTTAAAGTGTAAAAATATTTTCCCAATTTGTTACTTCCCTTCTAATTTTGAGAAACACAGTGTTCTAAGACAATACCAAAGGATTAATAATGAAAGAATTAATAATATCTGCTTCCAGAGAAAGAACTTGATATTGATTGAATATAGACTAAACATGCTGTTTTTCACTTTCATTTTTTCTTTTATTCAAGGTTTCTTGTAAATGACTGATATAAATAATATTTTACATAATTGCATATAATCATCTGATTGCTTTACTGTCTCAGGGAGGGTCATAGGCAGGGGATAAGGATGAGACAAGATGAAACTCAAACTTTAAATAAAAATGTTTTTAAAATGGAGACAGGGACAGCTAGGTGGTGCAGTGGATAGAGCACTAGCCTTGAAGTCAGAAGTGACCTGACTTCAAATTTGGCCTTCCTAGTTGTGTGACTGTGGGGAAGTCACTTAACCCCAATTGTCTCAGGAAAAAAAAAAAGAGAGAAAAAAGTAAAATAGTAGATTCTTCTCTCCCTGCACCCTCCCCAAATGTAATAATGATTTAGAGGCATTATGATTTAGAGCAATATGAAGCGAGTATATTGGATTGAGTCAGCAAAGATGAATTCAAATCTGAGCTTTGCTACATGTTACTTAATTGACTTAGTTAGTTTTGGGCTTCTCATACTTTTTCCATTTGTAACCTCTTTTTGTCCCCCAAATTTTTGTATGGCCTTGACTATATAAGTATGTAAAACAAGTATACAAATCAAACATTTACTGGTAATCACAAATTTTGCAACCCACAATCAGTTATAAGATCCCTTTTGGGGTCATGAATCACAGTTTAAGAAACTGGGGTTTAGTTCAGTTAGCACCTCTGGCTCTTAGTTTCTTCATTTGTTTTTTTTAAAAAGCTGGATTAAATTAATTTCATTGGACTCTTTTTCTAAGACCATTGATCCAATGTTGCTGTAGATTTTTTTTTAAAGTTTACAATCAAGTAAAAACCATCAAAAACTTGTAGTTTCTAGTTTTCTTATTGTACACTATTAACACAATTCATTTTATTTTTTTACAGGATTTTTGCAGCCTTTCCTAGAAGCCTGTAGCAATATACTGTTTTTTCGTACTTGTTCTGTGCTACTCCGACACCCTAAACTTGATCTACAAATATTGGAAAAACTCAGCATTATACTTCAGAAACTCTCCAAAATCAAGTAAAGACTTTGTTTATTTATATTGTTTTTCTCTTTACACTTCTAAGCATCCTTCTTTTAAACTTAGGCAAATTTTATTTATTATTAGTTTTATCACAAGAAAATGCTTTAGTAAAGACAGTAAAATATAATGAAAATAAGTCTGCATTTGGAATCAAAGAACCTGTGGTTGAAATCTTAATTTTTCTTGTATTACCCTGGGCAAGTTACTTTATTTTTTAGGTATCCTTTTCTTTATCTTTGCAGTGAGGATGGATGTTAGATTACATCTATAAGTCCTTGTTCCCAAAAATGCTCTTAAAAATTAACGGGAAAGGTAAAATTAGAGCAGTGGTGTCAAACTCTAGTAGAAAAGAATGTTTGTGTTGTGTATTGTATTTTTATTTTGTTAACCGTTTCCTAATTTCATTTAATTATTGTTTGTTTGACACCTCTGGTGTAGGAGAAGTATTCTGCTACAGTGGAAAGAGGGCTAGATGGGGAGTCAGGAGCTGGGTTTATATCTCACTTGACTTACTAGCTGTTCCTAGCTATTCATTGGGTATGTTACTTAACTTTTCTGTATCTTAGTCTCCTCATGTATAAAATCTTGGCTTCATATGCACTATTAAATCTCCTATTTTTGATCTGCCCATTTCAAACTGAGATTAAACAGCTTGAACAAAATTTAAAGGGCTGGGAATAGTATAATTCTCAAATTTTTTAGTAAAGCTTTGAAACCACAAAGATGCAAATTAAAACCTTTTATATTGAAATCGGTGGGTACATAAGGTCATTCATGGTTTCTTGCATAAAATAAATGTACCATGGTAAGAAAATTTGAAATATATAAAACCTAATTCTTATTGCAGACAAAATTGCCTGGGAGTTTAGGGGAAGAAGTCAATGGGGGAGAGGTGATGAATGATGAATGTTTGAAAACATCTAGATCTTTATCTCTGCAATGAGGGTATTGGAATTTAAGTCAAATGTAAGAAGTTAGATAAAAAACATGGTAGTCAATTCTGGGGCTCTAATTTTATAAAAGGAACATTTAACAGACTCTGAATTAGAAAGGATACCAGAACTCAACCTGTAACTATATAGGAATTCCTAATAAGACTATCCTTAATTAGTGGTCCTTGTAGCCGTGGTTTAAAGACTTTTAGTAAAGGAAAGTCCACTCCCTGCCAAGGCAGCTTATTCCACTTCCTAAATATTAGGAATTTTTTCCTTACATTCATTTCTGTTTTGTCTCTGCAGTTTCTTCTCACTGATGTTAGATTGTCTTCTGAGGGCAAATAGAACAAGTCTATTCTAATACTTGAAGAAAACCCCCATATTCGTTTCATCTTTTCTTTAGATGAAATATTCCTAATTCATTCAACTGGTAATATAGGAACAAAGTCCCTCACCATGGGTTCTGTCTTTTGGACATTCTTTTCTCTTCCTTCCCTAAACTCCCTAGTTTGTCATATTCTTTCCAAAAATGCATTGTATAGAATAGCATATTACCATAAATATATCATTAGGGTTCAGAGTTCAACTAAATTTTGCTGCCTTTATAATTTATATAATTGCCTATATACAGAAAAAACATAATTCTAGGCATTATGGGTTTTTTTCTGTATGTAAGCTAAGGTTGCCATTAGTCTTTTTGTACTTCTAAATGGCACTCTTGATTCTTATTGTGATTACAGTTCATTAAAATTCCCAGAGAATTCTATCATTCTTTTATTTTTAGTATTATTACTAGATAACTTATTTTTTATATCTTTATTGACAATTGTACATGATTAACTTAATGAAAAAAATATTTCTTACAGGAGTAATAAAAAGTTCTTTGAACTCTTTACACTTCATCTGATGCTTCAAGAAATCCAGAGGACAGCAAATCCAGAGCATATCTTCCTTTGTATCAACCTTAATTCAACTCTCTTTAATTTGGGTTTAACTAAGTGTAATTCCCTTGTTACTACTGCAAGCAGTTAGACAAGGTTATTTTTTTTTTGTATGTATGTATGTATGTTACTTATTTGTAAAATTTGAAAGATTAACCAGAGTGACTAAAATTTTGCTAAGTTTTAAAACATGTTGTAGGACAGCACTGTTTATCATGAAGGACAAATGGTTAATGTTTTAAATATTTTTGTTTTTAATTAAATAACTAGATATTGTGGAACTATTAGAATTCTTTTTTTTTCAAAGACTGATATAGCCAATACAATAGACCAAACTTTCAGAGTTCATGGCAATTGTAAAAGTAAAGGTTACTTTTTGTACTTTTTCTTTCAGGAAAATAATTTTAAAATTATGTGATTATTAATTCTGAATAAAGTTGATATTAATTTGCAAATAGGGTTTGAGCTTGTTGTCTTTCCATTTTCTGAAATATATTTTTTTAAATAGAAGCTACTTTTCACCTTTGTATACTAGCTATACTCTTGTCATGAGCTTTTCTGAGTATCATACTTTGAGAAAACTTTATAATATCTAGGAATGCCTCTTTGTGGTTTTTCTCACTAGGTGTATGTCTTTGACTAGTCACAAAGAGATTATATAATATTATTCGTTCTCTAATAAGCTTTTTGCACATTACTGGGGAATAGGTTATGTTCAGAGAAGACTAGTTAGTACCTCTGGTATGAAGGCTCTAAGCCTTTCAATATTGCTTTCCAGTTCTGGTGTCTATCTGAACCACCTAAATCTCTGTGGCTCCGAGAGGCTGTAGCATGCATAGTGGCCACACCCCAGTAAACCATTTCGGCAGATGGGGTACCCCAAGTTTAGAGTAACTGAAGAGGTCTTAAAATGTATAGGTGAATTAGGGAATTGTCTACCCTAAATATGTGAAGGTGGAATGCACAGATGAGAACAGTTTGTCCCAACAGCCATGAAGTCAGTTGAAGTGAGCATTTAGCACTTGGTAGACATTGAAGATGCCAAGGTATCTCAAGCCCGTATCTCAAGCCATCACCAGTTGTCTTGACTCTGTCATGCCACTAGAGAGTCATGACTGTGGAGGAGAGAGTAAGGCTGATGGCTTTATGCAGTTCTGCCTCACTTAAATCCAATTTATTGATGAATCAAAAAGCATCAACCATGCTCATTAGTAAGCTCATATTTATTGCTCATTCCTCTTCAATATTTCACTTCACCCTGGTTTCATCAGAATGACTATTTTCTCCACCAATGTAGATTGCCGCTACTTTTTTGGTAGATTATCTTTAAGATCATGCAGATTTAACCTTGTCATTCCCTTTCTCAAAAAAATTATCATCTTAAAACCTTTTTTCTACAAACTTGGAAAATAGATAGTATGTTACTGGGATTGTAATTAAAATCTCTATTTTTAGTAGCCTCTGCAGAACTTGCACTTTACTGACATGACAAGAAGAGGCACCAGAGTACCTTTAGAAACACTTTCCTTCTTATGGAACTGATTTCATATATATATATATATATATATATATATATATATATATATATATATATATATATATATACATACACACACACACACACACACACATATATATATATATATATTTGTTTTAGAGATGAGAAAACTTTTAGCCAATTCTAGTTTATGTATACATACATAAACATATACAAATATGAAGATGTAAGTATATAAGGAGAAATTGAAGATTAAAAATGGAAGAAACTCATATATAAGATGTGTTCAACATGTTAGTTTTGTAGAATTGAATGCTCCTCTGTCTCACATATAAGATATCTTAATATATGGAGTCCTAAACAAAAGCAGAGTACATTTTCATGTGCATAGCAATTCATAACATATTTAGATTCTATAGAATTGTCAAGTAACAAACCATGAACAGTTCTAAGGTTACCTTTGTTCATTGTTTTGCTATGAAGTCCCTTATGGTTCCCATGGTTATCTGAGTGGGAGAGTGTGTCTGGACTTTGGTTAAATTTACATATATCTTTTATAGAATCTAGCCAGGGCCTTGGGAGCAGGCCTCTGTCTCCATGAGAACAGACCCAATAAAGTGCAGAGTTAGACTCCCTTTCCACTTTCTTTTTCTTCTCTTTAAGCTGTCTTGAAGTAATTACAGTGCTTGATGAGTCCACAGCATAATTCTGGGAGTGTGAGAGAGAACTCCATACCAATGACTGTTCTTAGAACCTATGGAAATTGGGGAAAAATTATAATAAATCACTGACACAAATAACCAAGTTTGTTCTCACACCCCATGAGTTGATCTATAGATCTGCTTATACAAGTCCACATTAAAACTCAGACTTGACGCTTCCACCATTTTTAGTCTTCCTGAAGCATTTATTGGTTGTTTAAAAATACTCTTTAATAAACCTCATTTGAATATATTTCATATTTAGGCTACTTTTCTTTTCTTCGTGTGGATGCTGATTTACCCACTTCTCTCCCTCTCCTCCCCTCACCTCCAAATCTTTTTAACAAACATTTGCTGCTAAATGGTAATAAATGAAATTAGAAATAACTACCTCTTCATTTACCCTTGTGAACTCCAAGTAGTGTTAATGCAATTAGTTGTTTGTTTGTTTTTAATATATTACAAAGGAGAGTTAAATCTGAGGAGACAGTTTTCAAAAATGACTATGATGTAAAACCAAAAGGCCTTAAACAAAACATTTCCAAAGCATAACAACTGATAGACTAGTGGCTTGTATTTATTTAATGTTTTGTAGTGATTTGACAAAAATAAAATAGCTGACATTTATATAGGTCTTACTATATGCCAGGCACTATGCCAAGTTCTTTACAGTTATTTTTTCATTTGGTTCTCACAACCCTTTTTACAGTTTTAAACAGGCAGAGTTCTTTAAGTGACTTTCCTGGGGTCACACAGCATTATTTTTAAGTATCAGAGATTGTATTTGAACTTGTGATTTCTTGACTCCAAGCCCAGTGCTCTATCTACTCTACTGCCTTTCTTAATATCCCCATTTCACAAATGAGCAAAGTGAAGCTTAATTAATTAATAAATGGAGATGAGGACAATTACAAATATAATATTACACCAAAGAGTTGTAAGAAGTGCAACATTATGTCTAGGAGTAAGGAAAGTCTTTGCTAACAAATCAGATAAAAGAAATATTCATGGAGTATATAACATTTGTGTTAAGTTTTAGAGGATAGAAATTTATAAGAACATAGAAGGTTCCAGGAACAGTGAGCCATGATGTCATGACAACAAAGTGCAAGCTATACTGGGTTCGATGATTCAAGAGTTGGGTTGGGGTTGGAATAAAGTTGACATTAACAGAAATTCAGAATACTGAAATGAAGACTGTAATATGAATAGGGAATGGAAAGGTTGGATGATAATTAGACTTTAAAACTCTTGAATTCCAGATTAAGGAGCTGGAACTTGATTCAGTAAGCAATAAGAAGTCATTGATGATTTCTGAGCCAAAACAATATGACTATGCTGAAGAGAGGATGCCATGTAACTGTTATCTTCATCGTTATGAAAGTAAAGACTCTTGGGAGGCAGGACTGTTCTGTTTATATCTTTATAGTCCCAACCACATTACAGCATATAATAGACATTTAATTTTAAATACTTGTTTAAGTGATAATAATTGACATTTACATAGGGCCTAAAGATTGGCAAATCAAAATTTTATGCACACTAGTTTAATTTGATCTCATAATAATTGGTAGATTCACTTACTGTTCTGATTGCATTGTTAGTCATACCACTTGAGTAAGGCCATCTATTTTTCCTTTTTTTTCCTATTTAATATTTTATTTTTCCCCAGTTGCATGTAAAACTTTTTTAATAGTATTTTATTTTTTCCAAAACATGTAAAGATTCACTTTTGCAAAACCTTGTGTTCCAAAATTTTCTCTTCTCCCCCCACCACCTCCCTAGATAACAAGTGAATTATTAAATTATATAGATTAAACTTGTGTAATTCGTCCATACATACTTCCACATTCATCATTCTGTACAAGAAAAATTAGATCAAAAGGCGAAATTACAAAAAACAAACAAAAAAAAAACAAGAAAAAAAACCTAGTAGCAATAACAAAAAGTGAAAATACTATGCTTTGATCCACATGCAGTCTTCATAGTTCTTTCTCTGGAGAGAACTGGCTTTTTCCATCACAAGTCTATTGGTATTGCCTTGAATCATCTCATTGTTGAAAAGAGCCACGTCTGTCAGAATTGGTCATCATATAATCTTGTTGCTGTGTACAATGTTCTCCTGGTCCTGCTCATTTCTCTTAGCATCAGTTCATGTAAGTCTCTCCAGGTCTTTCTGAAATCATCTTGCTGGTCATTTCTTACATAACAATAGTATTCCATAGCATTCATATACCACAATTTATTCATGTGTTCCACAATTGATGGGCATCCATTCAATTCCCAGTTCCTTGCCATTACAAAAAGGGCTGCCACAAACATTTTTATACACATAGGTCCTTTTTTTTATGATCTCTTTGGGATATAGGCTCAGTAAAGACACTGCTGGATCAAAGGGTATGCACAGTTTGGCAGCCCTTTGGGCATAGTTCCCAATTGCATTTCAGAATGGTTGGATCAATTTACAACTCCTCCAACAATTCATTTATTGTGTTCCAGTTTTCCCACATCCCCTCCAACATTTATTATCTTTTTCCCTGTCATCTTAACCAGTGAGAGGTGTGAGGTGGTACCTCAGTTATTTTAATTTAGATTTAGAGCATTTTTTCATATAATTAATTAAAGATGGCTTTAATTTCATCATTTGAAAATTGTATGCTTTGACCATTTTATCAGTTGGGGAATGGCTTGTATTCTTATAAATTTTAGTCAATTCTCTATATATTTTAGAAATGAGGCCTTTATCAGAAACACTGCATGTTAAAAAAATTTTTTTCCACCTTTCTGGCTCCATTTTAATCTTGGCTACATTGGTTTTGTTTGTACAAAATCTTTTTAATTTAACATACTCAAAATTATACATACTCCTAATTGCCACAATAATGAGAAAGTTCTTATGAATTAGAAGTATCATAATCCCATGTAGGAATAATGTACAGAGATTGATTTTATTAGTTCCCTTATTGTTTCCCTTTCTGGATTATCCTGTTATGTTTCTCCTGAGAAAAAAGTCAAATTTTCTAGTGAGTTCTGGTCTTTTCATCACAAATGTTTGAAAGCCCTCTATATCATCAAATATCCATTTTCCTCCTAAAGGAATTTATTCAGTTTTGCTGTGTAAGTGATTCTTGGTCATAATCCTAACTCTCTTGCTCTCTGGGAGATCATATTCTAAGCCTTTTGATCTTTTTTTTTTTTCCTGAGGCAATTGGGGTTAAGTGACTGATTCTTGGTCATAATCCTAACTCTCTTGCTCTCTGGGAGATCATATTCTAAGCCTTTTGATCTTTTTTTTTTTTTCCTGAGGCAATTGGGGTTAAGTGACTTGCCCAGGGTCACACAGCTAGGACCTCTTAAGTGTCTGAGGTGGGATTTGAACTCCGGTCCTTCTGAATTCAAGGCTGGTGCTCTATCCACTGCGCCACCTAGCTGCCCCTCCTTTTGATTCTTTAATGTAGAAGCTGCTATATCTTGTTATCCTGACTGTGGCTCCACTATACTTGAATAGTTTCTTTTTGGATACTTGTAATATTTTCTTCTTAATCTGGGAATTCTGGAATTTGGTTATAATATTCCTGGGGGTTTTCATCTTGGAATCGCTTTTAGGAGATGATGGATTCTTTCACTTTCTATTTTACCCTTTGGTTCTAGAACCAGGATAGTTTTTATTGATAAATTCTTGAAAGATGATGTCTAGGCTTTTTATTTGTTTTTTTGATCATGGCTTTTGGGTAGATCAATAATTTAAAAATCATATTTCCTGGATTTATTTTCCATAATAGTGAAATATTTCACATTGTTTTCTATTTTTTTTCATTCTTTTGGTTTTATTGTTTCTTGATTTCTCATAAAGTCATTAGCTTCCATTTGCTTAATTCTAATTTTTAAGGATTTTTTTTTCCTCAGTGAGCTTTTGTAGCTCCTTTTCCAGTTGGGCAATTTTGCTTTTTAAGGTATTCTTCTCCTCATTAGCCTTTTATACTTCCTTTTGCATTACTCTCATTTTTCTTCCCAATTTTTCCTCTGCCTCTCTAACTTGAATTTTTTGGACTCTCTTGAACTCTACCATGGTCTGAGACTAATGCTTTTTTTTTTTTTTTTTTTTTTCTTCTTGGAGACTTTGGATATAGGAGGTTTGACTTTGTTATCTTCTTCTGACTGTGTGTTTTGATCTTCTTTGTCATCATAGTAAATTTCTATAGTCAGAATCTATTTCTGTTGTTTGCTCATTTTCCCAGTCTAATCAACTTTTAAGTCTTTGTTAAAGTGGGGTTCTGTTTCCAGGGTAGAAGCTTTAGCAGTTTTGTGCAACTGTTTTCAGAGATCCTTTTAGAGATCTGTAAATTTTCAGCTCTTCCAAGTTGATATGATCCAAGGAAAAGTGTGTTTACTACTTTTCTGGCCTATTGTCCGGTCTGTGACACCTTGGCTCTGCCTCCAGGGCTATCTGGTTTTTTTGACTATCAGAGAGCATCCATATCAGAGGAGGAGAGTTTGAGGTCTTAATGCAAGATCAATATGACTAATTGTTGGGATGCAACTTGAGGTTGCCATCCAGCGTTGGAAAGCCATACCCTGTTGAAAACTATCAGATTTGAAGGGGGGTGGGTGGTGTTACCACAGTGACATTGCTTATCTATGAAGAAAATATATTTTTGTATAGAAATCAATAGGTCTGGGTTAGGAAAATTTACTGAGGACTATGAAGGTGATGATAAGAGGAGGAAGAAATAAAAATGATATGTGGGTTAAAGTTCATAACACAAGGAGGGAAAACTTCCTAAAGGAGAATCTTTACCAGGTGCCCTGGTCAAAAAGGATGAATCAAAAGATGAGTGCCTGAACACACAATTGACATTGAGACTCCAGATACAGTCCAGGACAGTTTCAATTATTGAGCTGGCATTGAGTCATAGATTTAGAGATGAAGGGAGTCTAGTCCAACTCCTTTATTTGTTACAGATAAGACAACTAAGACCCAAAGTTATCTAATCAAAATAGTAAATTTGACTTAAGATCCAATGCATTTTCCACAAGATCCAGCTGCTTCTGTGGAGATTTTACTTTTAAAAGCAGCCTCTTGTCAAGTCCTGGATTTGGAGTCAGAGGGTCTGAATTTTAAGTATTAGTTCCCAAATTTAGCAGATAAAAGGCAGATTCCCTGAGGACTTTTGACTTTTTTATTTTTCTAATTCTAGCACCTAGAATTAGAATTACTTGGCACACAGTAGGTGCTTAATAAATGCTTTCTGATTGATTGATCAATGTGTGTATTGGGCAACTCACTTAATCCCCCTGAGCTTTTGGTTCCCTTATCTATATGACTATATGATTTAGGCCATTACCAGTCATTTTGACCTTTGTCTTGTCATTGAACTTCCATGACTCTGGAGGAGAGAGTGAGATCAGTGATTTTGTACAACTCTGCCTCTCTTATATCCAATTCACTTGAAAGTCAAGATGTCATTAGTCCTCTTGTAGAATGAAGGCAAACAATAACAACCCTTATCCATAAAATGGGAGGGAATTTGATTTCTCAGGTCTTTCCCATTTCTGTTATGATCCTATGATTTTCTTTGAATTGTGCTCACAAGCAATACATCTAATAGAAAATAAGAATTAATAATAATGAACATTTATAATTACCTTTAGGGTTTGTAAGGAGTATAAGGAGTGGTTGAATTATTTAAAAATTCTTTGAAAAACTTGTAAATGTAAAACAATTATCTCAGAGAATATAATACTGTTTGTAAGCATATGTTGTTATGTCCAAGCTAATTTACGGTTATTTATATTCACAACATCCCTGATGAGCAGGGGATGACAAGTATTTTTATCTCCAGCTTATAATTTTTGCAATTTCTCCTGTTCAGGGAAATTCAAAGTTAAAATAGAGTTTTTGAAAAAGATGAATTTAAGTATGTAAAACTACCAGTGAATATGGCCAAATTCATATCCTTGTAGCCTTGAATATATTTAGTTTCCATATATAGTCATTCAAATCCCATTTTCCTCAAGGCAATGATTTTACCATTTTCCTTCTTCATCTCTTATAGCACAAAGATACTCAAATCATTCTCGCTGCATATGGGCAAGGTTAATTCTAGAACATTTTATACTTTTAGGAGATAGGTACTCAATATAGGTTCTTTGGGATGAAAATCTAACCTAAAGTGAAGTTTGATAATAGGATTCTCACTCTTATAAAATGTATGTTATTTCCAACAAAGAGTGCTCTTTTTATTAATTGGGCAGCTAGGTATACCAGGACTGGAGTCAGGAAGACCGGAGTTCAAATCTGGATTCAGATACCAACTGTGTGTCATTTAACTCTGTTTGCCTCAGTGTCTTCATCTGTAAAAGTGATCTGGAGAAGTAAATGGCAAATAACTGTCTTTGCCAAGAAACTCCAAATGGGATCATGAAGAATCAGACATGATTGAAATGACCAAATAGCAGCAACAACAACAACATTTATTAATTAATTTACAAGTTAAGTAGATTTAAAGGAAATAAAGAACATTTATGTAGCAAAAAAGGGAATTTTTTTCATACTGTATCTCATGGTTGTTCCAAAATGAATAATTGCCTCAAAACTTAGTCCCTAAAAGAAATAACTCAAGGTGGTTTTCTTTTCTTTTTTGATGAAAAATCATGATATTCTTTTTGATTGGCCTTCTTATCTTTCAACAGAATAGAAGTAGGGTTTCTGTATGTAAATGTCTAGAAGCATGAACTTATTTGATTAAGGTTTTTTTTTTTTTTCTCACTTATTCTCCTTATGGAATTAAAAGTATTTTTGCTTAAGTGAATAAAACATTTAAGTTAAAGGTAATTTAGGCAACTTAATCCAACTCTCTCATTGTAAAGATGAGGATACAAGCCCTGAATGGTTATTAGCCTACAATCACATACTTAGTTAAAACCCATGTCAAAAACTCACATTTTTTAACTGTTGGTCAAAGATGATTTCCTCCAGTGCTGCCGTTCTCTTTCTGTAATTTAGTCCTAGCTAGGATTGATATTCAACAAATATCAAGCATGAGTTTGCATTTGAATAAGTTTAGCAGCTCTTACTACTACTTTTTATATGTGAAAAACCTTTATACTAGTAATATTTTATTCTGAAAAATGATGAGTCTCTTTGCGGACAGTGATTTCCAGGTGTGTTACAGACATTTCATCCCAAGGCTGTGCCTGTGGTGGTCTTGAATTTAGGATAGGGTTTTATTCCTTAGTTTCCAGCCCAAACCTTAACATCTTTTGAATTAGCAACACCTGGCCTCCAGGAGGCCTAGTCTGTGGCAACATCTTTATTTTCAATCTCCTTTGCCTTTCTGATCTCTCACTGGCAATTTCCTTTGTGAAATATAAGAGTGGGTGTGTGTTCTGTGAGAAAGTTTGGGTGTGGTTTGGGAGGGAAAGGTATAGGCAGTGAGGTGGAAATGATTTTCTTTACTAGATCCAGTATGATGAAAATTGTACTTAAAAAAAAAAAAAGTTAAAAGGGCATCCAAGGGCACTCTCTCTAAAAGAATAGAACAAATCTCTAGTAGAATTCAGAGATTAGTAATTTCAGAATACTGGTGAGTGACTATGAACAAGACCATTTTAAAAGGCATGGGTATTCTTCCCAAAGTTAAAACTAGCAATTCAGGTGCCTAGGAAAAAAGCTGAAAGATACAGTAGAATCTGAGACCTTAAGGCCAAATAAAGGAAGGGAGCAGGGCATTTAGGACCAAAGAGGAACTCATCTCTGTTGTAGGAAGGTTTCCTAGTTCCACCTTTATGTCCTAGGACCTTCACCATTACTGGACCACAGGAGGATCTTTGGTGAACGTTGGGGGAGATGTGACTCGTTCCCTTCAACTCTTCCAAGCTCCACGGAGTTAAGGAGGGAAGAGCAAAGCATGATTGATGCATCCCTCAAATCTGAGCTGTATCAATAATATTCAACAGAAAGGATGGTGGTTGAGCTTGAGTGAGTGTGATAGATTAGGGTTTCTCATTACCCTGAAAGAAGTTTATTAGTTCTAATCAGAGACCTGATTGGTCCTTACCTTCCTTGTACTTTCTTACTTTCTCTTCCCTTAAGGGCATAAAACCCAATGGAGTTGGTGCTTTTCCAACTAAGGCATACCATGTCAATTAGCATATATTGCCCTGCTCACCAAACTATTTCCACATGTTCTAGGGGAATAAGTGCTACTATTTTCTTATTGCTTGTGCTTTCTGTGTTAGGACAAATTAACCCTCCTTTTGTTAACTGCTCAATGATTATGAATGCCTCATTTTGACCCAAATTGAACCTAAAGTAACAGGTTAGTTGCTAGCATTTTTAGGCCCATTCTTAACAGAGGCGGTTGCTACGAAATGGAGTTATTATTCGTAGCTTCTGAGAGATTGGGCCCTTAAATTTTTAAAGAACCTATTCAGCTCTATCTCCCACTCCCCTTAACTCTTGCTCTCCTTATCTTCCTTTGTTGAATGAAACCTCATCAAGAGGATCAGTGATACTGAAGCTCTCCAAGCTTTTATGGAAACCTGCTCTTGAATGTTGGCATTTGGATGGCTGAAAGAAATCGGTTTTGTAATAAGAACCTTGGCCTAAATTTTGCTATAACCAGAGGCAGAGCAATGGTTTTCATGCCTTAGATGACTGCCCTCCTGGGAGAGCTAGTTTATTTGCAAAAGCCCAGGGCTGTAATCTTTGGAACGAAATCTTTAGGGGGAATTACCTACAATATAGATGTGAATCATTTTATTAATCTGTTTGCAAAGGTGTTTTACCTTCAAAAGAAGATTGGCTATGAGATTTATATTTAAAAAAATATTCTTTTTTTTTTTTCAAAATTTCCAAAATGTGCTACTAGAAGTAGAGAAAATTAGGCTTAAGACTACAAGTTAGGGCCAAATAGGGTTCTTTTAGTTGGACTTTAGTCCAAGTTTAGTAATTAGAGGCAACGAGGTGGTGCAGTGGATAGCATCCTGGACCTGAAGTCAAGAAGACCCCATACATCACAAACTGACTAGCTGTGTTACTGTGGGCAATCTTAATCTCCATTTCCCTCAGTTTCCTCAACTATAAAATGAAGATGATAATAGTACCTATCTCTCAGGAGAATCAAATGAGTATCACACTGCCTAGAAATTGTAGGTTCTATATAAATGCTAGCTATTATTGTTGTTATTATTATGTGATTTGTGAAATGGAAGGGTAATGCTTTTAGTGTTCTGACTGGTTTTTATAGCTAATGCCAGCTAACGATGTCTGTGATCATAACTGAGGAAGGAGATGTCCTCCTGGAATTTCAACAGCAAAGGGCAAAGTCTCATCTGCCTTTCCCTAATTCTTCTCTTAGACTTCTTAGGAACCAGATAAACACCAAAGAATGAATCACTGTAACACTGCCATCTCAACATTAAACAGTCTACTTTGCTATTCCCAATCCAATTTTACACTTAATTTATATCTTATAGCATTTCCATACTATTGTACAGCTTGAAGATGGGTTGATCTATATGTTAGACAATCTTCATTGTATATTGATGTTTACTTTGTGTCTAAATGTTCCACATTTTGTGTATTTTCTTGGATCCTTTTATTTTTTTTAATAATAACTTTATATTTTCTATGCAAAGATAATTTTCAACATTCACTTTAGCAAAACCTTGTGTTCCAATTTTTTCTCTCCCTTCCTCTCCCCTCCTCTCCTAGAAAACAAGTATCATGTGCAGTTATTCTATACATATTTCCACAATTGTGCTGCACAGGAAAAAATCAGATCAAAAAGGGAGAAAAAGGAGAAAGAAAAGAAAAAAAACAAGCAAACAACAACAAAAACGATAAAGCTATTATGTTGTAATCCACAGTCAGTCCACACAGTCCTCTGGGTACAGATGGCTCTCTTCATCACAAGACAATTGGTCTGAATCATCTCATTGTTGGAAAGAATCACATCCACCAGAATTGATAATCACATAATCCTCTTGTTGCCGTGTAAAATGATCTCCTGGTCCTGCTCATTTCACTCAGCATCAGTTGATGTAAGTCTCTCCAAGCCTCTCTGTATTCATCCTGCTGTCATTTCTTATAGAACAATAATATTCCATAACATTCTTATACCATAGCTTATTCAGCCATTCCTCACCTGATCCACTCAGTTTCCTCTTTCTTGCCACTACCCAAAACTGCTATAAATATTTTTGCACATGTGGATCCTTTTCTCTTTTTAATGATCTCTTTGGGATACTGGCCCAGTATAGACACTACTAGTGAATCCTAATGTCCAAAAGGTTAGGGTTGTAGCCTTAGTTATATTTCAGGAACCTGATAAATAACAGGCCTGTATTTTACTGGGAATCTCGAGTCTACAGGTCCAAAGCTATTAATTATGTGAATTTACTGATAGGTTCCAGGCTTGATGGTGATTGATATTGACCAATCAACAAAAATGAGGCAACTTTTCCGTGACTAGATTACATCTTAAGACGCTAAGTGATTTAAATAAAATTGAAAGAAAACTTTCCATTTTGCCACTCTATAATCATCAGAGCTCTACTTTCCACTACAAGTAATTTCAATTAAAAATGTTTTATTGATGTCTTTATTTTACACCTTAGATATCTCACAAATGCAGACCACTTTGGATATCTTCGACAAAGAGAAAATCTAATTCAGTTCCAATTGATTGATAATGGACAGAATCAGCTACACCCAGAGAAGGAACACTGGGAAATTAGTATAAACTGTTTGCATTTTTGTTTTTCTTCCCAGGTTATTTTTACCTTCCGAATCCAATTCTTCCTGTGCAACAAGAAATTCGGTTCTGCACACATATATTGTATCATACTATAACATATCTAACATGTATAAGACTGCCTACCATCTAGGGGAAGGTGTAGAGGGAAGGAAGAGAAAAATCGGAACAGAAAGAGTACAAGGGATAATGTTGTAAAAAATTATTATAGTTAGAATTATAAAATTAAAAAAAAAGAAAGAAAAAAATGCAGACCACTTCCCTCATCCCCACAGTGTAACAAAGAAAAATAGTTAAGGAAAAACTAAACAACTGGCTATCTGGTAGCAATGAAATATTTTATTGGTATTTTGTTATTTGATTTATCAAGAATTCAATCATATTACCATCTTTTTGGTATCTTCTACATCTATAAAAGAAACTATGAAGAGGGGGAAAGGATCCACATGTGCAAAGACATTTATAGCAGTCCTTTTTGTAGTGACAAGGAATTGGAAGTTAAGTGAATGTCCATCATATGGGGAATGGCTGAATAAATTATGGTATATGAATGTAATGGGATATTATTGTTCTATAAGAAATGATGAGCAGATTGATTTTAGAAAAGCCTGGAAAGAATTTCATGAACTGATGCTGAGTGAAGTAAGTAGAACTGAGAAAGCATTGTACAGAGCAAAAACAAGATTATATGATGAACAACTGTGATGGACTTGGCTCTTTTCAGCAATACAGTGTTTCAAGACAATTGAGTTGGGATGGAAAATGCCATTTGTATCCAGAGAGAACTGTGGCGACTGAATGTGGATTTTCACCTTCGTTTGTTTGCTTTTTCTTTCTAGAATTTTTTCCCTCTTTTGGTCTGATTTTTCTTGCACAATATGACAAATATGGAAATAAGTTTAAAAGGATTGTACGTGTTTAACCTATATCATTTTTGCTTGCTATCTTGGGGAGGGGGAAGGGAAGGGAAGGAGGGAGAAAAATTTGCAGAAACAATATTGAAAACTATCCATATATTTGAAAAAATAGAATACTATTGAGGAGAAAACCTTGAAAAATGAATTCATTGTACAGATATGATATCTAAGTTATTTTGTCTTAATAACTGACCAGGACCTTTAAAGGATGTGGTATTTGTTATTTCAAAGTATGCTTGAATCCTGATTGTGGGGGAGAGGAGGCCATGATCATCTTGGGGCTGTTCTTCACCAAAATTAATCTTGTAAACTAAGGGATCTTGTAGTTTTGGAAGATTACTTCCACTATATCAGACAGGCTCAATATGTTTCTTGGGGGCTAGTCAAATCAATGTGTATTTATGTGTCAAGATAGAGACCAAAAGGATTCTCGGAAGATAATGGAGTAAATTTCAAGCTCTCCAGATTTTCTCTACAAACAGAACAAATTTGCATTTCAGGTTGAATATAAACTGCTGAAAGATCAAGAGAATTTGGGGCAGAACAAGGGTCCTCCTGGTACAACCCAAGAAAATCCAAAAACAGACCCCCCTGGGGATTAACCCACGTGAGTGCAAACACCTCCAGGCTAACTGTTCAGAAACACCAAGTACGGAGCCTCGGGGATAACTGGGTTGGATTGGAGCCTCAGCAGAAACCACAGAAACTTTTACCTCCTGCTTTGCTTGTGGAGTTGGAGTTCTGAGTCCAGGAAGACAGAGGGAGCCTTGCCTGATTAGGAACATCAAGCCCAGCTATGCTGCAGAGACATGGCCTTAGATAGGAAGATCCAGATGATCAGTGCAGAGTAAGTGGGGCCAGGACTTGTAGGAAAGTGAAGTTCTTGTTTTGGGGTTCCAGGTTAGAGGGGAGAGCTGAAATGAAGCTAGAGTCACCATCCCCCCAACCCACAATTAGAGGTACTGACAATCTTTCTCATTAAAATAAAAATGAAGAAAGAACCCTATCATAGAAACCTACTATGGGAAGGGAATAATAGGGTACCTCTTCAGAGAAGGACACTGAAGTAAAAAAAAAAAAAAAGCTTCTAAAAAAAGAAGCTTCTTCTACCTCAAAATAATTTTAAATGGCTCCCTACCCAGAGAAAATTTATAAAACTCAAGAAAGAATTTAAAAATTAAATGAGAGACATAAAGGAAAAAAAAACCCATCCAAGTAAGATAAGATTATGAAAAAAAAAAGTTAACTTACTAGAAAAAGTGGTACGGAGTCTTTTTTTTAAATTATAGCTTTTTATTTTCAAAATATATATATGTAGAATTTTCAACATTCGTCCTTACAAAATCTTGTGTTCTAAATTTGGTACAGAGTCTTAAAGAAGAAAATAACTCTTTGAAAATTAGAATTGGCAAAGGGAAGCCAGTGAAGCTATAATAGATCAAGAAATAACAAAATGGAATATTAAAAAATGAAAAAATAGAACAGAATGTAAAATATGTTATAAGAAAAACAACAGATCTGGAAAACTCAAGAAGAGAAAATATAAGAATATTTGGAAAAGCTGAAATCCAGCTTTTGACCAAAAAAAAAGAACTTTGACACAATAATGCAAGAAATAATCCAAGAACTTTGTCTTGGAGTGATTAGAACATGAAGGGAATGTAAAAATAGGAAAAAAAAATCCATTGATCACTAACTCAAAGAGATCCTTTGTGGAAAACACATAGGATTATTATTGCCAAAATTTGAAACCCCAGGACAAAGAGAAAATTCAATAAAAAAACAAGAAAAAAAAATTCAAATATGCTGGAGCTACCATTAGAATTGCCTGGGACTCATCAGCAGTCACAATAAAATAGTCCCTGACCTGGAACCGGGCCTGTGACCAAAAATCTCATATCCAGCAAAATTATCCACAATACTGAATGAAAAAAATGGATATTCAACGAACTTGCAGATTTTCAGGATTTTCTTTCAACCAAACTTGAACTCAATAGAAAATCTAACAAAAATGAGCCAATATTAAAGATCAATTTCAAGGAACTTAACATGGATCAATTGTTTACAATTTTTTTATGGAAATGTATACCACACGTTTAAGATTGACATCAGCAATTGGGTAACTCAGAAGAAAGACTGGGGCAGATATCAGTATGATTTGACTCTAAAAAGCAAAACTAACAAAAGGTAAAAATCGTAATTATGTTATACAAATGAGAAGCAGAGGAAGAGGAGACACAGAGGTATTGGGGTGGAAGGATCATAATTCTGAAAACCTACTCACATCAAGAATAGGTTAAATAGGCAACAACACTACATGAAGGGTATAACACTCCAAAAACTATAAAGAAATAAGAGGGGAAGAGATGGGCAAAGGGGGAAGCAAATGGTGGGGGAGGAAGATAAGGAATGAATCCATGGGTGAGGGGGTGGTGAGCAAGGCAAATTAAGGAGCAGAATTATAGCAGAAGAGTTAGCAGGTATAAGAAAGAAGAGATAAATCAAACTTAAGAGAGAAATCTATATTATATGCCAGCCATACTGATGTTGTTTTGGATACATGTTTGCATGTGGTTGAATGCATATGTATGTAAATGTGTCTGAGGATACGTACATATGTATGCATGTTGCTCTAGGTATGTGTGTGAAGATGTATGTGTGTGAGTGGGTCTGTGAGTGACTGAATGTATACATAATATAGTTATATATACATGTATGTAAATAAATATGTCTGTGTGAGTATATATGTGTGTGGGAGGATGTATATATGTATATCCATATAACATATATCTGTGCTTAACCATAGTCTGCTTGGGCAAGGTTGGGGGTAAAATAGGAAAAAAAAAGAATAAAGTAAAAAAATGCACAGCAGAGAACAAAAGAATAACCTGCAAGGAAATAAAGAAAAGATGAACCCTCATGAATATAATTTCTTCTACTATTTTTGAATTGGTAATTTATTGTTATATATTTTGAATCCTCCCTGTTCTGTTGAACACTTGGGGGAAAAAACTAAGGACCATGATTTTTAACTTTGTATCCCTTGCATATAATACTCCTCTATATTATCAGTACATTCACTAGTCATCCACCATTGTGGAATTCTTTCCTTCCTCATCTCTGTATCCAAGTTCCTTTCAGGTCTCAACTAAACTCCCAGTTTCTACAAGAAACCATCCCCAGTTTCCTTAATCTTAGTGCCTATTCTTTGAGACTATTTGCAATTTATCCTACATTTATCTGACTTGTATATGATGTTGTATTTATCTTCCCTATTAGACTGTGAGCTCCTAGAGACCAGAAGCTATTTTTTTTTTTTTGTCTGTAGCATAGTGCCTGGCTCATAGTAAGTACTTAATAAATATTAAATTAATTGACTGACTGACTTGACTGATTAACTCGGCATGGTGCTTAGCACATAATAAAGCTTTAATAAAGTCTTGTTGATCTATTAACATACAAAATTCTCCTTGAAAATAACATTTTAATACACATTGCTCAGGACTGAGGGAAGGACCCTCAGAAAGTAAAATCTCTAATTTTACAAATGATACCTAGAAAAGTTAAATAAATGACTTTCCCAAAGATCACATGAATAGTAAATGAAAAAATGAGGATTTGAGCCCAGATCTCATGATAGTCTCACTGTTCTTTCCACTATAACATGTTGCTCTTTTAATTACTTTGGTGAGAAATATTAGCTCAAAAATGAGACCTTTCCAAATCTCCTCCAGCCTTCTCTCAGTTGCTAGTGTTTCCCTATAGAAATAACTTTGTATTTTTTTTGTTGTTGTTTAAAATATATGGAGTAACATCATGCTCCATATACCTGTAGTAGTTAAAAGACTAAATATTGATTAGTTTAATTTATAACTTAAAAGAGTTAATTTTCATTCAGTACGGAATTGAGCAGGCAAACTGGAGAAAACTAAACCCAAATTTTAGAAAGTCATCAGAGATCAATGCAGGATGTTGGTAGAATAGAAATGTGTGTCAAACAGGCTGAGCAATACTAATGTTTTTATAAAGATGCGAAGTTCAGGTCATGTTACTCCCAGAAGTTTCTGGGATAATTAAAGCTCCTGCATATGTGGGTCATCTGTTGTTGTTGAGTGAAGTCCAACTCTCTGTGACCCAATGAACCATATTGTCCTTGACAAGTAAGGAGTGGTTTGTCATTTCCTTCTCCAATGGATTAAGGCAGAGTTAAGTGATTGGCCCAGAATCATATACCTTGAAAGTGCCTGAGGTCACCTTGACTCCAGGACTCAGTGCTCTCTCCACTGAGCCATTTAGCTGCTGCAGGGTCATCTGTGCTATGCAATGGTTACTGGTTTCCCTTTTGTCCATTCTGCACTTTGTATTTTCTCATTTGCTAGTATTTGTGCTGACACATATTTAATAGTACAGGCTTAAATTATGGATTTTCAGGGAGAGAGGTACCCTAACTCTTTGTTTTATACAAGTGAGGAAATGGAGACCCAGAGAGGTCAATTACCTTATCTTAAGTCACACAGATAGGAGGTAGCAGAATCTAGGTTTTCTGACTCTTGACAGTAGTACTTTTTAACTTTTTTTTTTTAATGAAATGAAATTTAGGATATTTAATGAGGTCTTTTTTTGTTAGAAGGGCTAATGAATTCTTTACTGTAACAGGAGACTTTCCCTTGATACATACCTAAATTTTATCTCCAGTATTTCTCCAAAGTACAGTCAAGTATGAGCTCTGAGAGAAGTCCTTCACTCAACCAAGCAAGTTTTATTTTACCATAATACCACTCTTTATGTAATTTGCAGAGCACATAACTCTACACAGTTAGGGTTTTTTCTGCCCAACATGATGTAGAGAAAGCCTATATTTTAAAGGCACCATAATAAGGAAAGTATTCTCTAATTTATTTTTTTTATCACACATGCAAGTTTATTCCCTTTACTAATGCAAATCAGCAACTGCTTTGCAACTTTAGTCTTGAAAAGGCCTCTATAATAAATTAATCCTTTAATACTCCACATGATCCTAGAATTTCAGAGTTGGGAGGAAGCATAGGGACCATCTATTCTAACCCTATTTCTGCATCTTATCTGACAAATAATCATCCAGTCTTTGATTGGAAACATCCAACCCATTGCCTTCCAAAGCAGCCCCTTTCACTTTTGGACAGCTTCAAGTACTAGGAAATTGTTCTTTATATCAATCCTAAATTGCCTATAGGAATATATATATATATATATATATATATATATATATATATATATATATATATATATATATATGTATATATATAAAAGGCAGTATGGGATAAAAGATAGGAAATGATGTCCCCTAATGGAAGATATGGGGAACATGGAAGTCACAATCACATATAAGTGTTTTTCTCTCCAATTTATGAATGGACATCATTTAACTGTTTTCAGTTGGCTAACTAAATGACATAGAAGATGGATTTTTGATTGGATGCATAGCCAGAACTAGCCTGCATTAACAAAACACTAGTACCAACCAAAACAGGATAGTGCTCATTTCTGCTTGACTGTGATCAAATGAGGAAGCCAGGACTAATTTAGCATAAGCCTGTTGTTTCTGTCTATTGAATCTGTTCTTTCCCTCTTTTAGACAAAGGAGACTGGAGATGGCTATATCCCTGGGATCTGGAAACCTTAGTGATTCCAGGACTGAGCCCAGTTCCCGGCACTTAGTAGATTCTTAATAAATGATTATTGATTGATCAGGGTCACACAGCTAGTAAATGAGTTGAACACAAGTCTTTTTGATGCTAAGTGGTGCATCATATCTCCTATTCCATGGTACAAAAAAGATCATGGATTTAAATCCTAATAGTTCTATCTCATGTATGTATAGTGCCTGGCATCTTATAGGTATTTAAAGGTTAACTGTTATTATTATTTTGAATACTGAATGAAAAAAGCAAACATTGTTATGTACCTTTGAGAAGCTGCTTTCACAAAGGAGAGAGTTATTCAGTTGTTTTCAATCGTCTCATTCTTCATGACTCCATTTGAGATTTTTTTTTTAAATTTTTTATTTTATTTTATAATTATAACATTTTTTGACAGTACATATGCATGGGTAATTTTTTACAACATTTTCCCTTGCACTTACTTCTATTCAGATTTTTTCCCTTCCTCCCCCAACCCCGTCCCCCAGATGGCAAGCAGTCTTATATATGTTAAATATATTACAGTATAATTTAGATCATTTGAGATTTTTTTGGCAAAGATACAGGAGGGGTTTGTTATTTCCTTCTACAGCTCATTTCACAGATGAGGAAACTGAGGCAAGCAGGGTGAAGAACTTTCCCAGGGTCACATAGCTAGTAAGTATCTGAGGTCAGATTTGAACTCAACAAGGTAAGTGTTCCTTGGTCCAGGTTCTTCACTCTATCCACTGTGCCACCTAGTTGCTCGTAGTGAATTATTAGTGTTTATTAGATCTATACTAAAAGTTTGCATATATGATGGAATAGCTGTAGTTCTTAACACTTGCTGTCCTTAGAGCTATCAACTGAATTCAGCAGATCATAAATCTTGATAGTTTTAGAAGCCAACAGATTGAAACCTCACATTTTGTAAATGAGGAAACTATGAGGTCAAACTCCCAGGGAGTTTGGGTGACTTGTCCATTATTCACACAAGTAGTAAATATCAAAGGCGAGATTTCAACTTAAGCTAGTGCTTAAAACCGTAAGCAAGTCTTTTTATTTCCAGTGTTAATTATATATATATATATATGTATATATATATATACACATACATATATATATGATTTGATTTCAAAATCAAAATTTAAAAATCAATTTTAAATAAAATTTTCTCTGTTCTTTCTTTCATTTCTTAACAACTTAGCATGGTGTAGTGGAAAGAGCAGACTTTTGACTTAGAAATTCTGGGATTGAGTCTTAGTCTGCCACTTAGTTTCTATGGGATCTTGGGTAAATGACTAAATCTTGATTTCCTCACTTGTCAGATTATGGTTAGGTGATGCTGATGATTATTAGAAATTAAGCAGATCTTGAGGTAGTTTATCCTCACCCATAATTACAATCTGTTTTTAAGGATTTGTGAAAGCAGCATAGAGGAAAAGCTATAAATGAGACCACAAGGAAGGAGAGGAAGATAAAGCAGAAGTGTGTGTTTAGGGAATCAACTTTGTTTTTTCCTCCTCCTCCTCTTCTTTCTCCTCCTCCTTTTGTTCCTTCTCCTCCCCCTCCTTCTCCTTCTTGTTCTTCTCCTTCTCCTTGTTCTTCTCCTCCTTGTTCTTTTTGTTCTTGTTCTTGTTGTTCTCCTTCTTCTCCTCCTCTTCTTCCTCCTCCTCCTCCCCCTTTTTCCTTCTTCTTTCTTTTTTCTTCCTTCTTCCTTCTTTTCCTGTTAAGTGACTTGCTCAAGGATATACAGCTAGTAAGTGTCTGAGGCTGAATTTTAACTCAGGTCTTCCTGACTCTAGGGGTGGTGTTCTATCCACTGTGCCACTTAGCTGCCCTAAAGAATCAGCTTAAAGTTGACAGAAAAACCTTTGCGCATTTTCTTTAATAGTGAAAAAAAATCATTCAGAAGATCTGTTACATTATTATTAACAACCAGTTTGGTTGATTTAAAAAAAAAAAAACCAAAAAACTAAATCAATCTGTTGTTTAAAAATCCATCATTTGATTTCTTCTAGGCCTTGGGCATATAATAGGCACAAAATAGGCACTAAAAAAATTTTATTGACTGATGTTAATAGATAACTTCCTTGATTGTTTCTAAGATAAGCATCTATAAGATCTAATGTTTAAGATAACCTGTGTGAATTCAAAGACCTGATTAAGATCCCAAATACCTTCAGAGCAGAAGTGAAAATTCTGGGATTTCCAAAACTTGTGAGACTTCAGAAAATGCAACACTGATTTTTCTGAATAGTTCCATGCCTTGAATGTACTCTTCTCACATCCCCTCCCAGAATTTCTGTCTTGTAAGACTCAGACTAAAAATCACCTTCTAAATGGGGCCTTCCCTGATCCCTAATCTCCTATTAGTGCGTTCTTTACTGTTTCTACAGTTATGTTATATTTTATATGTGTCTTACATAAAATATTGCAAGTCCCTTTAGACTGAGACAATTTTGATAATTGAAAAGGACAAAGACAAAAGCAGTCATGAAGACTTACCTCTGAGAAAGAATCCATGGAGATAATGCCCGTACCCAAAGCAAAGCTTGCCTGAAGGTTCTACATTTCAGTTGCCTATTTGTTTGACATACTTATAAAATGAAGTTAATAACTAGAGGATTCTGAACACTAGTCCAAGTTTTTGGCCATTTGATAAATGTGTAAATAGTAGTCATTTCTGTTTTGGTCAGAAACCTTGAGGGTCTTCCCCTCCCAAATTTATTTATTTAGATTTCTTTCTTTGAAAGAGACCATTCTTTGCATCACTTGCTACGAAGTTGAATGCGCTTTGCCTCAGCCAAACTGAAACCTGTTAAAGACCTTAGCTTAAAAAGGCCAAGGTCTCTCACAGCACCCAGACCCATCTCCAGGCGTCCTGATCCACATCTGGCCAATGCACCCCGATGGTTCTAGAGGGGAAAGTGGGGCAGGTGATCTTGTACAGCCCTCTCTCACTTAAGTCCAATTCACTTGCATGCCCTAGCATCACCTTTCTGATGTCATGGACCTCTTTTTTTATATATTATATTATATGTATATTTATTATACATATGCATGGATAATTTCCCACATCATCCCTTGCACTCACCTCTGTTCAAATCTTTCCCCTCCCTCCCTCCACCCCCTCCCCGAGATGGTGTCATGGACCTCTTTAAGAATGAAGGGCAAACAACAACATCTGATGATGGGTCAGCATAGAAAAAGCGTTAAATGACATTTTGGCTATTCATCCTAGTTTAGAATGATATTGAAGGTGAAGATCTATTTTGTAATCAAACAGGGGAAGAGGGCCAGAAAAGAGATCCCAGAGTTATATGAAAGTAAAGTTGTACATTTCTGTAATGAGGGGTAGAGAAGATACCTCAAAGTTTACTGAAGTAAGGCTGGAGTTCTCTGTGTTACTTATTACCTGGAAGAATCAGAAGGAATAGGAGATGGAGGAGGGGGAGAAGGAGAAGGGGAAGCAGGAAAAAATACTCTCTGGTTTATTACCTCTTGTCAAGGAGGCAAAGAATAAAAAGAAGGCAGTTCTGTCTATTGTCATCTACTTCTGAGGAGATAATGAAGAACCTAGTCTCAGGGGAAGGACAGAACTAGAGTGCCTTCAGTCAGTCTTGGATTTCTGCACTGGTGATACAAAAAAAAAAAAAGAAAGAAAAGAAAAAAAAATATGGTTTTTTTCTCCCTAGGAACACACATTCTAATAGAGGCAAAACATGCAAATACCTATGTGCATACAAGAATATCCAATGGGAATTTCAGAATTTGGCCTCTGCTTGGATCGTTACCTTTATCTTCTCCACAATGGTAAAACAGATTTTGCTCCCAGATCCTGGAACTCCAATAAATAGATTTTTTTTGTCTTATCTTTTCCATAGGCCTCAATTTCTAGCTTTTTAGTTTCTGACTTCCCCCATTAAACAGGGGGAAGTTTAGTTTTTCTGTAAACTACTTGAGAGCAAGATCTGCTGTCTTTACTTGCATTTGTATCATCAGTACTTAGTACTGTCTTATAGTAAATAATTAATAAATATTCTATCTCTAGCTTTTATCCATGAAAAGAGCACAAAAGAGCCACATATTAGAATATCAGCTGAGCCTGAAGTTAGAAAAACTCAAAGAATAAGAAGTAAGCCAGTTGAGCAGAGGCAGAATACATTATATAGCAAAGTAATAGCAACAAAGCAGTGCTGGGAATTGACCTGTCCATCTGAGAGAGAGAGAGTAGAGGAAGATAGGACAAAAAAAGGAAAGGGACGTAGGGAGAAAGAAAGAAAGAAGGGTGGGGAGAAGGAAGGAGAAAGGAAGGATTTCAGGGAGGAAGAAGGGAGAAAGAAAGACATAGAGGCAGAGAGTGTGTATGAGAGAGAGAGACAGACAGAAAGACAGAGAAAGAGACAGACACACAGAGAGAGAGAGGTAGAGAGAGAAAGGGAGACAGAGACAGAGACAAAGAGAAAGAGAAGACAAAGACAGAGACGGAGAGATACAAAAATAGAGAAACAGAAAGACAGAGACAGACAGAAAAGAAAGAGATGGGGAAAGAGAGAGAGAAAGAGAGAGAGAGAGAGAGAGAGAGAGAGAGAGAGAGAGAGAGAGAGAGAGAGAGAGAGAGAGAGAGAGAAGAGAGGGAGACAGAGAGCTCCCCACTGAGAATTATATAGCTCAAGGCAAGATCATGGATGGCAATAGAGGTGACCCCGACCCCCTGAGACTGAAGACTTCATGACACTCCACTGATGTATGTGCACACCTCCCTGGATAGAACATAAATAAACTCTCTGACTGCATGGTATCCCTGGCCCCCAGCACAATGTCTAGTTTATAGAAGGCACATCATAAATATTTGATTGAAAGATTTCTTGAACTGGAAAATTTCTTGGAAGAAGCATTTTCAACCCATACAAAGTAATTAAATCAAATAAAAAAGTTTCACGATTTTCTTGTTATTTTGTGCCACATGAATATAAATACAGATGTTTTTCTGTTTATCCCTGGGAACTTATTTTTTTCTAGGTTATAAATTCAAATGGACCAACAAATTGATATATATAATTTGTCTCATAAATTTTTTTTCTCAACCTAGACTGTGGTGGCAACAAAACTGTAGAATATTGAGGATATTTATCTAAGTAAATGGCCTCAGAGTTGGATGGGGGAGTTGGAAAGGGAATGATCCATCTGTCTCTCATGTACAATTTTTACTACAATAGAAGCAGAGGGATGGTAGGGAGTTAGTCCAAGATATTTCTTTTCAGTGCATCCTGTGCCTATTCATGACTAAGTATGACCTTTTGATATATGAGCTAGTTGATATATGGCAGAATACAACAGGATTGATACAAAAGGCTTTATGAAATATTTTGTCAGGTAGGCAGGTCATTCAGAAAGGAACACTCCCAATCCTCTTTCTCAAAACATGTGTTTGCCATCATGTAGATACAGACAATGTTTGACCCATTCTTTGTGGTACTACAAAACATTTACCCTTTACTTCTACTTGGGGATCTTGGCTATTGGCCTGGTGCTAAATGAAATAGCTTTTATTGATAAGTAACCATTGATTGGTGAGCACCAGGAAAAGGAACAGTTTTGGAAAAACAGGCAGTGAGGATATTTTGCTGCTTTTGGTAATTTGGCTTCCCAAAGGTTTGATTCAGGTAATATACTTATTCTTTCTACAATAATATATCATTTATCTAATATTCATACTATATTATTTTTCATATATATATATATATATATATATATATATATATATATATATATATATATATATATAATAAATCACTTCATCTTGTTAGGAATGTAAAATAGAAATCATACAAGGTATTACAAGAAAGTTCATGACTTTTGTGAGCATGGGAAACCTGTGAAAATATAGCATCTTAAAATTACATATCTATTGAACCAAATTTATATATTTGATGATTGAAAATAATTTATTACCAAGAGAAATATTCATGAAAACCTGAAGCAAAGACAGGTGAGCTGCTTTTCCCAATATATTTTTATGCTCTTCAGGTATGAATAGTTTGGTGAAATAATTTTAAGGAGAAGTAGTTCCACAGGAATGGTATACTAAGTGATGGTAATCCCACAAATATATTAGTGGAGTTTAAAAGGGGACTAGGTTATAATGTACTATCAAAGGGACAAGTAGGAAAGTGATAGACACAAAATTAATACATAAATCCTTTTTTTAATAGGTGTACATGCAATGAGCTCATCCCTGTGAATCTCAGCTTTCCCAGGTAAAGTATCCATGCTCATAGGCATATGCTATCATTATAATATTATCATAATCATCTGAGTCCAGGGGAAAGAGTTTGATGAAACAATTTTAAGGAGAAGTAGTTAGTTCCACAGGAATGATATTCTACGTGATGGCAATCCCACAAATATATTAGTGGAGTTTAAATATACTATATATTATAATGTACTAATAATGCTATTTTTAAATGAGACTGATTGAATTAACTTTATGCTTTTACTTAGAATCATAAAGATGCCAGATTAGTGGCTCCCACACCACCTTTCCCATCTTATCTTTATATAAGTACAAATTATTGCTTTCATACAAGCAAATAGGCAGCAATATAAGCAATGAGTGGGGAGGAACTAGTTCTGAATTTCACCTCTTCTAGACCAAGTGGATGACCTTGAGCAATCACTTCAGCTTCTCTGGAATCACAAATATAGGATGGTTAACCTATAACTCTTTCTTAGAAAGTGAACAGAATTGAAAGAGGGTCATTTAAAACAGAGATTTGTGGCAGTGGGTATAATTATCATTCCAGTAAAACTCTGAAAAATTATTTGTAGAAAAGAAGGGTAAGTAGATATAGAGTTCACGGATGTGTTAATTTAAGATAAATGTGCAGAGCCTTGTCTTAAAATCATTGAGAATGTAGCAATGACTTAAGTGGTCAGCAGAAAGGAAATGCAACTCAAATATTTATTGAGGGTTTTTAAATGTACACAACCATATCCACAGTATGACCTAGATGTATACTGAGACACAAAATTTAATGTTAAATGAGATGAGGGCTAGAAAGAAAGAATGGGAAGGAGAATTAATAGTTTAGAATAGAAGGCAGTTACCTAAGTAAATCTTACCTTGAAAATTAGACAGAGACAAACAGAAATTAATGATTCCAAGAGATAACTAAAAATTATATTTTTAAATAAAAAGATTGAAAAAAACAGAAAAAGATAAGGTTATATAAGGTTATATAAAATAATTGACTTGGAAAACAGTCAAATATGAGAAAAGTCTAAGAATAATCAGATTAAAATCAAGACAAAAAAGTATCTGGATATCCTATTTCAAAAAAATCATAAACAAAAACTACCTATACCTTTTAGAACTAGAAAGCCAAATGAAAATTGAAAGAATCCACTGAATAAATACCCTGAAATAAAACCCAAAAAGGAAAACTCCCAGGAACATCATAGACAAAATGAAAAGCCACTACCTGAAAGAAAAAGTACTGCAAACAAAGTTCAAGTTCTGAGGACCCCCAGTAAAGATCACAAAGGATTTGGCAGCTATATAAGGTAAGGGAAAACTTGGAATATAATATTCCCAAAGTGAAAAAAACAAAGGCTTACCACCAAAAATAACTCACCTGGCAGATCAAGGGGAAAACCCACCTTTATTAGAATAGAGTACTTTCAAATATTGCTGATAAAAAGATTAGAAAGGAGTAGAAGCTTTGAAATGCAAAAATAGGAAGAGAGAATACTAAAAAAGTAAATGCATGTATTTATTTGGGAGGTGCAGTAGATAGAATGCTATACCTAGAATTCAAATTTAGACAAATTTTAGCTATATAATCCTGGGCAATTCACTTAATATCAGTCTGTCTCAGTTTCTTCATCAGTAAAATAGGAATAAGAATAGAGCATATTGGGCCTAACCATACAAGGTCTAAAATTATATTATAAAGTGGCAATCATCAAAAATAACTGGTACTGGCTAAGAAATAAAGTGATGCATCAGTGGAATGTTAGACACATAAGATGCAATAATCAGCAACTATAATAATCTACTATTTGATAAACCTAAAAACTTCTGGGATAAGAACATATTATTTGATCAAAACTTCTGGGAAAACTGTAAAGTAGTGTGGCAGAAACTAGGCATGGGCCAACATCTCACACCCTATACCAAAAAAAGGTCGAAATGGGTTTATCATTTAGACATCAAAGGTGATGCTATAAGCAAATTTAGAGAGTATGGGATAGTTTACTTGTCAGATCCTTGGAGAAGGACCTAACAATAAACAGAACATTTTAAAAAGCAAAATGAATAATTTTGATTACATTAAATAAAAAAGTTGTATTTTCCCCCCACAAAGTCAATGCAGCTGAGATGAGAAAGGAACCAGAAAGCTGGGAAACATTTTTAACAGCTAGTGTTTCTGATAAAAACCTCATTTCTCAAATATATAGAGAACTGAGTCAAATCTGTAAAAAAAAATACAAGTCATTCTCCAATTGATAAATGATCAAAGGATATGAAAAGACAGTTTTCAGATGAATTTAAAGCACCTATAGTCAAATAAAAATTCTCCAAATTACTGTTGATTAGAGAAATGTAGATTAAAACAACTGTGAGTTACCATCTCACACCTAAAATAACAGAAAAAGTTAATGATGAATATTGGAAGGTAAGTGGGAAAACTGGAAAATTAATACATTGTTGATGGAGTAGTGAGCTGATCCAACTACACTGAAGATCATTTTGGAACTATGCTCAACTGGGTATATCCTAAGGTCCACCAATACCATTAGATCATAAGGAGATCATAAAAAAGAAGAAAAGACTCACACATACAAAAATGTTCATAATAGCTCTCTTTGCGGTGGCAAAGAGCTGGAAATTGAGGAAATGGCTGAATAAGTTATGCTTTATGAATATAATGGAATATTATTGATCTATAAGAAGTGATAAGCAGGTGAATTTCAGAAAGACCTGGAAAGACTTACATGAACTGATGCAGTGAGTAGAACCAGGAGAACACTCTACACAGTAACAGCAACATTGTTCCAGGATCAACTTTGAGAGATTTTGTTCTTCTCAGTAATACAATGATTTGTATATAATACAAAAGACTTCTGATGGAAAATGCCACCCAGATGAAGAACTGTGAAGTCTAAATGCAGATCAAACCATACTATTTTTACTTTTTTCATTTTTTTCTTATTTTTTCTGTTTTATTCTGATTCTTCTGTTTTTTCTTATTTTTTTTTTAAAATTCTTCTTTCACAATATGACTAATAAAGTCATGTTTGATATGATGGTACATTTATAATACATGTCAGATTGTTTGTCATCTTGGGGAACAGGGATTGGGGAGAGAGGGAGAAAAAAGGGAAATCAAAACCATATAGAAGTTGAAAACTATCTTATGGAAAAAATAAAATACTATTAAGTGGGAAGGAGGGGGGAAAGAGATCCTAACTCTTAGGATTGTTGTGAAGATTAAAAAAGATGATGTTTTTAAAATAGTAAGAAGTAAAAGTTTTTAAAAGTAGTAAACTAAGTAGTAAAAGTTTTTAAAGCAGTAAGGCACAGTACCTAGCACATAGTAGGCACTTAATAAATGTTTATTTCCTTAGTTTTTTCCATGCCTTTGTTTCGGGGTCTTTCTTTTGGATCTTCTTTGGAGTCAGGGGAATTAGTCTCTTTTTTTCCCCCTGGGTTTTTGACTTGGGCTTCTTTCAATATATAGTCATTGTGTTATTCATATCTCCAGCTTCAGTTTCAGTAATGGGGCTTTGTGCTTAAATTTCCTTCCTCTTATACTCTTGAATAGTGGCTGATGATTGATCTTATTCTGCAGAAATTTCTGAATTTGATCTCATCTTTTGGTTTTGCCCCTTTTCTGTCTCTCCTTCTCCAAACTGGAGTTAACGTCATCCCTTGCTCTGGCTCTGACAGACCCTAAATAAATGTTGAATGTGTTAGAAGAAGGCCTCCTGTAAAACCCCCAATCTATTTGCCTTCCAAATGCTACCCTCGTCTTTCTCCTGGTGTGGCCTGGCAAGGACTACTTGAGCACTGAACTGTACCTATTCTTGCTGTGGTTTGATAGTGGGCTCTGCGGCCCATCTGGATATGGGATTAGTGATGGAATGGGTTCCTGGAAGTCAGTTTGACCTTTTCTCAGTCTTGTCACCTGCATGGGCCCAGGTTCAGCACATATGGGGTACTGGCCTGGCTCCATATCCTATTCTTAGTCCAGACGACTTCCAAACTATATCTTTTGCCTCCTCTAGCTTTTCTTAGCTGAGAGCTTCTGGGGATTCCTCTTTTTTCAGTCTTGAGATGGATGGAAAAGAGTATAGCTGTTTATCTTTTTTTTTATCATTCTTTTCTCATTCCTTCTGATAGACAGCTTCATTTTGAGATCTGGACTCCTTAAGATTTGATCAGACATACATTTGACATTTTATCCAAGAAGACTTCTTATCATCTTCTTATCATCAATTTCTGATGATAATATATCTGGGGTTGGTCATCCATTAATTTAAAAAATAGCTTGGAAGTCCTTGGGTAAAACTTACTTATGCATCAATGCCTTTGCCAAATTCTTTTCTCTCTTCCAATCTATCCTTTCAACTAGATACTTTTATTACCTTTGGGATAAGGATATGGTATTAATTAATTGATCAAAATACATTTACAACTATAACATTTTTATAGATGCTTTTTAAAAATATTTTGTTTTTTATTAATTTTTATAATTATAACATTTTCTTTGACAGTACATATGCATAGGTAATTTTTTTTTTACAATATTATCCCTTGTACTCCCATCTGTTCCGAGTTTTTCCCCTCCTTCCCTCCACCCTCTCCCCTAGATGGCAGGCATTCCCATACATATTAAATATCTTATAGTATATCCTAGGTACAATATATATGTGCAGAACCTAATTTTGTTGTTGTTGTTGCAAAGGAAGGATTGTATTCCCAAGGTAAAAATAATCTGGGAAGAGAAACAAAACAAAACAAAACAAAACAAAAAACAATGCTCACAGTTTACACTCATTTCCCAGTGTTCCTTTTCTGGATGTAGCTGATTCTGTCCATCATTGATCAATTGGAATTGGATTAGCTCTTCTCTATGTTGAAAATATCCACTTCCATCAGAATACATCCTCGTACAATATCATTGTTGAAGTATATAATGATCCCCTAGTTCTGCTCATTTCACTCAGCATCAGTTGATGTAAGTCTCTCCAAGCCTCTCTGTATTCCTCCTGCTGGTCATTTCTTACAGAACAATAATATTCCATAACCTTCATATACCATAATTTACCCAACCATTCTCCAATTGATGGACATCCATTCATCTTCCACTTTCTAGCCACTATGAAAAGGGCTGCCACAAACATTTTGGCACATACAGGTCCCTTTCCCTTCTTTAGTATTTCCTTGGGGTATAAGCCCAATAGCAGCAATGCTGGATCAAAGGGTATGCACAGTTTGGTAACTTTTTGGGCATAATTCCAGATTGCTCTCCAGAATGGTTGGATTCTTTCACAGCTCCACCAACAATGCATCAGTGTCCCAGTTTTCCCACTATAGATGCTTTGTTTTACCTGAGAATTTAGAGCCTTTTGAACTCATGTCTGATCAAGGAGGCAATTCCAAAAAACCTGAATGATAAGAATTTTCACCAATTTGCCTACACTTTTTTTCTTGGTAAAAGAAGATTTTTATAAAATCTGGCAATCATTATTTTATGCCACACAGATGGAGTATGGCAAAACTGGTGACTAGAGCAGCTGACATGAGCACTGATTTGTGCTATATATCTTTCTCTTTTTCTATTTTCTCTTTCTGGATGCCCTACTTCAAACCATTCAGGTAAAACCATCTACAAATCTCTCCCTGTAAAAAAATAAAAATTTATCCTCTCTCCCCTTACTTCTTTTGTCACTTCCTTATTTCCATTACTCATCTCATTTCTCGTTTTCTTCTTCAACTAACTTCCTCTTCTCACTATTCCTGTATCTCATTTCCTATTTCCCCAGTTTTTATCTCCTTTGTCTTTTTGCTAGGCTCTACCTTTCTTTGTCTATCTAGTTCTTGCCTTCAAAACCTGGAAAAAGTAAAGAACCACAGAACCCTGGAAGTGTTGAATCCAAAGAAACTTCCGACAAGAAGTCAACCTGTCCCACCCAAAAATATTTTATTCATATATTTTCACAGATATGAGACCAAATATTCTGCAATAACACAATATAGCAATTAGATCTTGATTGTTATTTTTGTTTGTATGTCTCATAGGTAGTCAGACACTTTTGTCTGATGTTGACATTAGTTGATATCTTTGAAGATAACTTGTAGGAAAGAAGAGACAATTATTATTATTTTTTATCAACAATCAATAATTTTATCTGGAAACCTTTAATGAATGAAGGGCCAGGAGAGCAAAGAACTTGGTTATTACTTAAGAGGGCAGGAGCAATTAAGAGCTTTCTACAATATTTTTCTTTTATATTCTAGATTAAAATGTTTTTAAGAACTTTGTGGAGAAAACTTGGGGAGGGGCATTTTTAAAAATATAAATGTAAGGAAAAAATCAAGACTGATTTATCTACAGTAATCTGTTGACTGAGTAGCAAGGTAAATAGAGAAATGGGCTGTTTTAGCAAGTAGAGACTTCAGAAGGTGAGATGCAAGAGGCCTTTTCATTCATTCTTGCTTGAAGGAAACCCAAGTTTATCTTCCAAATAGAAAAGCCCTCATTAGATCATTTTTTTCCCTTCTTTCAAAAGCCACCCTGTAGCTAGTTCAAACATGCCTAAAGTTTGGTCCAGATGCAGGAACAGAATCTATGCTTGCCAAACTAAACTCTTTTTACTTTGAAAATCTTTGCCCTGTATTCTATATTTCAGCACCTTTCCCCATCTCTCTGTCAGTTTATTGCTTCCAAAGTTTCCCAATTTTCAAAAGGATAAAAGCAACTATGTCTCACCAAATTGTCAATGAGGGTTAGAGGGTAAGAAGAGACAGAGGGAGGGAGAGAGAGACAGAGACAGAGACAGAGACAGAGACAGAGACAGACACAGACAGAGACAGAGAGAGACAGAGAAACAGAGAGAGAGAGAGAGAAAGAGAGAGAGAGACAGAGAGAGAGAAAGAGAGAGACAGAGAGAGACACAGAGGAAGGCAGAGAAAGGAAGAGGGAAAGATGGAGGGAGAGGAAGAGAGAGAAACAGACAGAGAAGCAGACACAGATATAGGAAGAGACAGAAAGATAGAGAGAGAAAGAAGGGAGGGAAGGAGAGAAGGAAGAAGGGAGAGAAGGAGATAGAGACAGAAAGACAGATAGAGACAAAGACAGAGAAAAATTCGGAGAGATCAAAGAGACAAAGATCCAGAGAGATTGTGAGAGAAAAAATAAAACTATAGAATGATATCTTTAATGAACATTGAAATAATTTTTAATAAAATTTAGCAAAGTACCTAGTAATATCATGTATATCATGACTAGTTTTGACTCATATCAGAAATGCCTAGTTGGCTTAATGTTAGGAAAGCTATAAACATAATTGAGCATACTGTAATATTTGTATATTGCTTAACCATTTAACATATACAAAAATGTGCCAGAATTATTATTATGATGATGTTTTATTAGGTTCCTATCTTTTTATGTATGTCATGTATGTCAAAAGTTTTGGGGCCTTATATCCCTAGCCCCATTTTTAGTATAAGCTTTGTCATTTTTATTGTGCTATTTTGCACTGCCAGTGCTTTTTTTCAGAATGCATGTGTCTTTTTAGAGCAGAATTGACAATGCTATTACTCTCTCCACAGAGGTTCTGCATTTCTAAGTGAAGGGTATGGGAAACTATCATTAGTTTGGGAGCACATGGAAAATTGCTTTTAAAAAAATTAATTTCAATTAAAATACTTTTTAATTCAAATAAAGTATTTTTAAAGCTTTGTTAACTCAAAAGCTTTTAAAGGCTTTAATGAATGCAATTTTGAAATACCCATTAATTTTAAAAAGTAAACTTCAGGGCTTTTAAAGTTAACAAATCAGGTTTTCTCATTTGGGCAGTTTCCACCTACCAATTTGTAAACAGGGTGACTTTTCCATATTGTCTTAGCCTGTTTTGAACAGAACCATTTGCCTAGTTG
Organism: Sminthopsis crassicaudata; assembly: GCF_048593235.1. Lineage (NCBI taxonomy): Eukaryota > Metazoa > Chordata > Mammalia > Dasyuromorphia > Dasyuridae > Sminthopsis > Sminthopsis crassicaudata. The sequence continues at coordinate 176,159,969 of NC_133619.1, read as the reverse complement.
TCTGAGGCAAATTAGCTCAGGGGCTTTGCTGAATTCAAATGTTTTCTTTGCTAGATTCTTACTTCCTTAGTTGAGTGGAAAGGAGTTTATACTGAACAACAAGCTACTTTGGCCCATTTACTGTGACTTAATAGAGTGAGCTCTGGACTTGCAAGTCAGGATTCAAGGTCACTGTGTGACTATGAGCAGGTTACTTGATACTGCTGTGCCTGTTTCCCCATTTGTAAACTGAAAGGATTAGAATACATGTTTTCTAAAATTTATACTGTACATGTGTTATTACTCTATGTATGTATTTTTGTGTGTGTATTATGTATATAGGGAAATTTGGGTAGTATACTCACTATATTTTAATATATCCTTCAACCTCATCTTTAAATGCTTTAGTATGATTTTTAGGCATCTGTCTCAGACCAACAAAATTTGTCTACATTTTTTCTTTTATTTTAAATAGAATCAAAGAAGAAAATATCAATATTTTTATTTTCAGCAGCATCAAGAATATAGCCCATTGAGAAATTTATAAAATACAAATTAGGTCTATTTTGTCTCTCTTTCATCCTTCACTCAACTGGCTCCTGAAACTACCTTTCATAACGGTGAATGTAACTAATATAAGTGACTAATGAGAAGATGCAATCATTTCCCCTTGGTCATCCTTATTGTACCAGGTACTTCCCATGACAATCTCTTGATTCACCAACCACAACAGATTTTGCATTTAGAGGATAGTAATGTACTATTATTGTTATTACTACTATTATTTGCCAAGAGTCTCCAGGGCTTGAGCTGTTATCTGATTCTCTTTGGTTATCTGTGCCAGACCCATTTGACTCCTATAGAATTTGAAGGAATCAGAGAATGTATGTGGACAATTCTCTTCAAAGTATCATGTGGAAATCATGATTTGACAAATGATTTTTCTTGATTGCTATGGTATGATTAATTTCATGTTTCATTTTAGGCACTTTTTTGTCTATCAGTTTTTATTAGAAAAGTATCAGGCACCTTTGCCTTCTTCTAATAATTTCCCCTATAATGTAGTCTATTATCAGAATTATCTTCCTAGTGTCAGGTTCTTGCTCTCTATTGCCCTTAATTAGTCTTCTGGAATTATAGTTGGTCATTTTATTGATTAAAGATCTTAAGTCTCTCAAAGTTGTTTTTAATAATGTTGCTATTATACAAATGGTTTTTCTGGCTTTGTTCAATTTACTCTGCATCAATTCATTGTTTCTTACGGAGCTATAACATTTTTACACCATCTCATCCATTCCTCAATTGATGGACACCCCAATAATTTCCAGTCACTTGCCACAACAAAAAAGAACTACTATAAAGATTTATTTTTTTACAAATGGATCCTTTCCCTCCCTTTTTTGATCTCTTTAGCGTATAGGTTTAATAGTGGCATCCCTCATTCAAAGAGTATATAAAGTTAAGTAATTTTTTGCTTTCCACAATATTTCTATCAATTTATACCTGCATCAAATAGTGTAGCTGTTTTAATTACTTTTTGGTCAACTCTCCAGTATTCTCTCATTTTATAATCTGTTTTCCTGCAATCCCTCCAACATTTGTCATTTTCCTTTTATATCAACTTTGCCAATATGAAAGGAATGAGATAAAACCTTAGAGTTACTTTAATTTGTATTTCTCTAATTATCAATTATTTAGAGCATTTTCTCACATGGATATTGATAGTATGGATTTTTCCTTTGAAAACTTTCTATTTATATTATTTGACCGTTTATCTATTAGGGAATGGTTTTTTCTCGATTATTTGCTCCTTTTCTAATTTTAACTGCATTGATTTTCTTTATGCAAAATCTTAGCTTTATATAATCAGAATTAACCATTTTAACTTCTGTAATTTCTATTCCTTGTTTGGTTAGAACTATTCCTCTTTCTGTAGATCTGAAAAGAAATTTATTCCTTTATGATGTCACCCTCTATCTAAGTACTTTTGATACTTGTCTTAGTATAAGGTGTAGGATGTTGGTCTATACCTAGTTTCTATAAAACTGTTTTTCAATTCCCCCCTGCTCCCCCCATATTTTATCTTGAATAGGGAATGCTTATATTAGTAACTGGAGTAGTAACACAAAGCATTGTGTTTCCTTTTTGCCTATGCCTATTCTTTCAATTTTTTTTTCTTTGTTTATTACTTTGGCTAGTATATCTAGTTCTCCATCAAATAGTAGTAATGATAATGGATATCTTTGCTTTACCCTTGATTTTATTGGAAAGGCTTTTAGTTTATTCCCATAATAATTCTCAAAGTAGCTAGGTGGTGCAATGGATAGAGTGCCAAACCTCTCAATGCATATGTGTTAATTATTGATTCATTGTCTGTAATACCTTTTAATATAATGAAGTTCTTCTTCATCTTGTATGCATTTTTTTTGCCTTTGCTTTGTCTGAGACTGTGATTTCTATTCCACCTTTTTAAAATTTCAGCTAAAACATAATAGATTTTGTTCTAGTCTCTTATTTTAACTCAATGTGGAATCTTTATGTTTCAAGCATGTTACTTGTAAACAACCTATTGCTGAATTGTGCTTTCTAATCCATTCTGCTATTTTCTCTCATTTTATGGGTGAATTCATCCCATTCACATTCACTGTTATATTGCTGATTGGATTCCCCTTTATTTTGTGTTGTTTTTCCCCCTCATCTCTTTCATGTAAGTTTTTCCAAGCCTCTCTGTATTCATTCTGCTGGTCATTTCTTACAGAACAATAATATTCCATAACATTCACGTACCAACAATTTACCCAACCATTCTCCAATTGATGGGCATACATTCATTTTCCAGTTTCTGACCACTACAAAGAGAGCTGCCACAAACATTTTGGCACATACAGGTCCCTTTCCCTTCTTTAAAATCTCTTTGGGATATAAGCCCAGTAGTAACACTGCTGGATCAAAGGGTATGCATAGTCTGAATTTACATTTGTAGATTAAAAAAAAAACTGTTAGAGAAAAATGTTCTCAGCACCAACTGTCAAGGCTTGAGAACTGCTTCAGCTTCTTTTCCCCTCTTCTCTTTCCCTTGTTATGACCCCAGTCACAAGTTCTTGACATTTTTTCATTTCCTTCTAAATACTTCTTATAACATTTCTTCCCTTAATTTATTCTCCTTTCTCCCTCTTCCAGTTCCCTTCTGTTTCTGTAAGTTGGATACAAGTCTACACCAAATCTCCATATGTGTATCATTTAACTAGTTCACATGACAATGAGGTTCAAATGTTAGTTTTCTTCCCCTTCTCTCCTTGTTTGCATAATCTTCTATATGTCTACACAGATTATGTGAATTTGTACTTACATTCTGATTTAAATTTTATCCCAAACTGAACTTCATTCTATGTGATTCAGTATGTTTGCTCTGGATAATTTGAGATTTCTATTTTATATGATGTTGGTTATTGTTATTGCTTTGGCATTTTAGTATTATTAGTTATAAACACCTGGTGATCACAATTTTCATTTTATCATCTTAATAATTTAACAATAATCAATGTCATCAATCAAAGCTTTTCCCAGTGGAATTCCATTTAATTATGGCAATCTTTCTGCCACTGAAAACTATCCAGGAAAGAGTATATTCACATAGTTACAGAATCATTTTCAAATCTATTCCATGTGCTATGAAAATAAATGGAGGTAAGCATCTCCTCTCGGTTTACTTTCCCAACCCCAATTCATACTGTCAGGTTAAGTTCCTAGACATCAATGAATATATCTCTCTTCAGGATACTGGGGATAATCTTGAGGGATTATTGATTTTTTAATACTATTGCCCTAATTCAATGTGTTTCCCCCCTATTATTTATATTATAACATTATCTAATTATATATACTATGTAATAAAAATATATAATAATAATTATATGATTAATTAATATGCACTAACTTCCTCAAAGGGCTATTTACTGAGATGGTATAGCAAAACAGAAGTTATAAAAGCATCCCCAAAACTATTTCCCCTCTGCACACATTGTCTTTGGAGAAAGTGGGCTCTTATGTAAAATATAAAAGTATTCAGGCACATATGTAGAGAACACATAATACCAGGATATGTAATGACTTTGAGCTCTGGAAATTCTTTTCTTTCTTTTGTGGAGTTATTGACAGATTTGCTTTTTGGTGTGGGATCACTAATGGATGAGTCACTTTTCATCCTTTTCTGGACTAGTTCTTTGTCAGACTTGGAGCCTTAGCTGATGATATAGGCCTTCAGGTTTGGTTCCAGCTCCTTTATCATCCAGAAAACTCCTCATCACCCCACTGCACCATCCTTCTAGTCACTGATAGTTGGAATGAGGATTGCCATGCCTCCACGTGTTATTTTGGAGCTCAGAGAGCAATATTGTAATATTGTAATTGTAATATTGTAAATACCTGTAATATTGGTGTCCCTGATCCACATAGAATGAGATGGCTCCACACTAAGTGGAAGGTAAAGCTGATCCACTTTAGAGAGCTGAGCCAGAAAAGACAGTGTATTGTCAACTTCAACCCACGTTTTTGGTTGTTCTCTAGCAATGGTCAATAGGAAATTGTCTTTTCTAGCTTCTTTATCTGTGCCTCTGCATTCTTCTAGCTTTCCTTCTAAGAAGGGCAGCATCTCTCAAGCAATGAATATTTTTCTCTCCTGTTAAATTGGGAAATGGAGTAGTGGAGGAATTCTTGACAAGTGAAAAATTGGCAAATAAATATATGTATATATATTTTTTATTTCACACTCTCTTAGACTTATAGGCAATTAGATCTGGAAGGGACCTGATGATCTAGTATATCACCTTCATTTTACAAGTAAAGAAACTGAAGTCCATACATAGACTTGTTCAAAGCCCCATTTTTATGGAGGACTACTTAACCAATATGAGAAGGGTTTCTTGTGCCATTTTTCTCTCCCCAAAGTGAATTCCATGCCTGCTTTAGGTTCTGATTATATTATTCCCTGTTTTCTAATAGTTCAAAATGAAAGTGGCCTAAGGGAAGTAAAAGAACATTGGGTATTAAGTTTCTTTGTTACCTTTACTATATCAAGAACTACCTTTTGCTTAAGGCTTTTCCTGATTTCTCTTAGCTACTAGCTAGCTTTGCTTTGTATTTTGTATATAGTTTGAATTAACTTATCTATGTACATTTCATTTCTCCATTGAGAATAGGGGCTGTTTCATTTTTGTCTTTGAAAGCTTAACATCCAGTTCAGGACTGGCTATATAATAGGTATTTAATAAATACTTATGAATTCACATGAATTCCTGACTTTAAGTAAAAGCCACTATGCCTTTCAAGCTACATACAATTGAGAAACTCAAATCTAGGTTAGTCCTGATATTTAATGATGTGCTGGTGAGTCTGTCTGCCTTCAGAACACAGTGTTATCAGAAAGATGCACTGCGACTGGAGGAAGTTCAGAGAAGAGCTATAAAAATAATTAAGTGTCTGCAAACTTTGATTTATAAGGTGATACCTAGAGAGAATTAAATACTTTAGTTTGGCTCAGTTACAGATCTACACATCTCTGAAACAGTACAGATTAGAAAACTGGGGGAGAGTCAAGGGTAAGGAGTAATGAAGGCAAGAGAAACTATAGATAAGTATCATAAACTTCTGGGTATCTACAAAGCCTTTTAGATTGTGAAAAGCTCTTCAGAGAAGTGCAAAATCCTGGACAACATTTGTTGGATTAAGTATGAGCCAGTCTGAAATCTCTTTCATTTATTGCAATTATATGCCCAATTGTACATCCCAAATATAGTACCTAAAACACAATAGATTTTTAATAAATGCTTGTTAATTGATTTATCCCCAATGCCTAGCTTATAGTAGGTGCTTCATAAATATTGGATTATTTGGGAATAGTGGTACAGCTGTCAAGTGCCCAGTGAGCTAGAAAACTGTCTATGATTTAAATGTAGAAATGGAGTTATAAGTAGTAGCAAGAGTTTAAGATCCTATAAAATTTTGATTTATTATTTAATCTGACTATTCAATCATTTTCTGGAGAACAATAACCATTGGCTATATCCAGAGCCCTAAGGATTCTCTTGAACTCCTGAAAAAAAGACTTCAGTAATATCATTATAACCATAGAACCATAGATCTAGCCTTGGAAGGAATTTCAGAGGCCATGTAGTTCAACCTTCAATTTACAATTAAGGAAAAGGGAAATTAAGTGACTTGTTCAGACTCAATCAGGCAATAATCATGGGAGATGGGATTTAAACCCACTCTTATCACATCAACACACAGAGAGATAAAACCATCAAGATGTAAAATTTTTATTTTCTCTCTTCCTGGCCACATTGGTTTTTAAATGTTTATAATGGCAAAACCTTGCCTTTCTTTTATCCTCTTCACACCTTCATCCCACAAAGTAGGCACACAATGAGTATTTGGTGAATAAATAAATGAATTAATGAATGAAAGAACACCCAAAGAGTAGGATTAATTGCAGCCATCTTTAAAAAGTGAACTTCTTTTTAGTAATGTGGGAATGTTTTTGTGTATCTTTCTTTTTCCTGTTTTATATGACACAATAAAAAGGGGATAAGTCGTTGAAGGATTTTTTTTAAAAGATGCTTCACATTGACTAAATTCCCCTGGAGACTACTTCCTCCTTAATTGCTCCTGGAGGTTACACAGCTAGCCCTGTATGAGGGGTTATTTTTTTCAAAACTCTGGCTGACTTCAAGGAGAAATAGTTAATCCTCTTGTAGCACTTTAAAATTGTTCTCTGTTTAATATGAAGGCCTGGAGGGGAGCTCCAATCCTAGGGATGCTACAAGGCATTTTGATGCTCTGCTTTTTATCTGTGATTTCTATTTCCTTGCAACTCAGGTGAGAAAAGAGGGTTACTTTCTTTAGTAGACAGCAGGATCTTCTTCTCAATGGACTGTGGACTCATTGATGGAGCAGCTCTATCCAACGGAACTTTTACCATCCCAACCATGTGCCTTCTCATCCCTGTCAGTTTTGTCTATGGCATTCCCTAAGGCACCAGCTTACATTCAAGGATCTTTCCTTTGTTTATTTTCTCTGGGTACTAGTGGTATACTTGGATCATTCACCTGCTGCCTCTTACTTTCATTACATGGTCAGTCTAGCTACTTTACCAGTTTTACATTTCATGGATGATAAAGTTTTTATTGCTTCTTGCTCGCAGGTCATTATTAGTAATACACTGTAATCTACTTCCATTTACAATATCTCTCTTTCTCTCTCTCTCTCTCTCTCTCTCTCTCTCTCTCTCTCTCTCTCTCTCTCTCTGTCTCTCTCTGTCTCTGTCTCTGTCTCTCTGTCTCTCTGTCTCTCTGTCTCTCTGTCTCTCTCTCTGTCTCTCTCTCTGTCTCTCTCTCTCTGTCTCTCTGTCTCTCTCTCTGTCTCTCTGTCTCTCTGTCTCTCTGTCTCTCTCTCTCTCTCTCTCTCTCTCTCTCTCTCTCTGTCTCTCTCTCTCTCTCCTTGGGTCAACCACAATTTTGATTCTTTAAATATTGTAGTATTCTAGATTGTATAGCCTTATACCTTCACCAAGAGAATGTGAGTAACAAAATGATGGAAATTTTTTGATTGCTGTAGTAAACAGGGAGAAGACTGGATTCATTGACTTTACAATTTCCCAAATGCATTCTAGTTCACTCTTTTCAACCTATTCAGTCCTAATTCTAGGACTGAATTATTTATCTTATTTTTTATTTGCTTATTATTATTTATCTGCAGTGCCTATCCAACACACACACACACACACACACACACACACACACACACACACACACACACACACTAAATCAATAGATTACTTATCCAACTGTGTGGATTGTTAAACCAATCTCTCTCTCTCTCTATTTCTCTCTGTCTCTTTCTCTCTCCCCCCTCACTCTGTCTCTCCCTCTTTCTCTCTCTCCCCCCTTCTCTCTGTTTTTCTGTCTCTCTGTTTCTCTCTCTGTCTCCCTGTTTCTGTCTCTCTGTTTCTCTTTGTCTCTGTCTCTGTTTCTTTCTCTCTGTCTGTCTGTCTGTCTGTCTGTCTCTCTCTCTCTCTCTCTCTCTCTCTCACACACACACACACACACACACACACACACACACACACACATCTCACTGAAAACACTCAAGAGTAACCCAAGGCTTGCTACAATCAGCATATTGTCCACAAACAGAGGCATTTGAATGGCCTCACTACCTTTAAGGAAGTTCTCTTTCATTTAAGGCATCCTTCTTTACAGTGGGAAGTATCATTAATAAACCATTTTTCTGTTTTACAACTTATTTGATGATAGCTAAAGAATAATTGATAATGGATTATTTTGTTTTTTAGTGTATAATAGAGAGACACCTAGTGTAGTGGATATAGGAAGATCTGAGTTGAATCTTGCCAAACATTTTCTATCTGTGTGACTTGGTCAATCATTTAACCTTTATGGGCTTCAGTTTCCTTAAATGAAAAATGAGGGAGTTGGACTCAATGACCCTTCAGGTCCCTTTCAACTCTAAATCAATGATACTATTGATGAGGTTAGTGGCAGTGCAGAGAGTTGTGGGAATCCCCTTCTGGTAGGCTTCGTGAAAGAATTCGTGAACCAAAAATATTGAATGGTATAAGGGAAGTTTATTGTTGGATGAGAAGTCAGCTTTGCTAGGAGACTGACTTCCAAGTGGCAAAGTCCTGTTAGGGAAATGGAGGCTGGCACTGAGAAGAGAATGTCTTCACAGCAGGCAAGAGTCCTGGCAGCTATGCCAAAGAGGCAAAGCAGGCTATTTTGGACATTCTGCAAAGAGATGAGTTTAGAAATATCCTTTATATAAATCTGAGGCTCAGGTTTCAGGTTGAGAAGAAAGCCAAAGTCACCAGGCCTAGATGTTTATCAATATAAGGCCCAGAAATCTAATTGAATGGAAATCACTTTTAAGGCTTCCTGAATGAGGATCTGGCTACCAGTGTGTGTGTGCGTGCGTGCGTGTGTGTGTGTGTGTGTGTGTGTGTGTGTGTGTGTGTGTGTGTGTGTGATTTGCCTTAGAAAAGGCCCAGCCAGGAGGATATGCTCTCTCTCTCTCAAAGACTCTTTGGAATCTGGGAGGCCAGGAATCAAAGGGTACAGAATTTCAGAGATTTAATTTTACAGATCAAAAGGGGCTAGTTTTTTTAGAGTATACCCACATCACTATGAACAATTTTAAACATATGTAGATAATTTTTAAAAATCAGTGCATTCTCATAATCTTCTCTTTTTCTCCCTGATCATCATGGCATGTTGGAGCTGGTATTTCTAAGAATAAATAAGATCTATATTCTGTTACTGGGACTGCCCAGGTTTTAACTAAATACCTTACAATCTCTAAATAAGAATCTGTTCCGATATTCCCATACAATAGTTATAGGATAGTCCTATGGACAATTGTTTTTCTTCAATGACTTATGCACATACAGGTTTCCTTGATGAATGGGGGCTATGCTTATTATGTATACACTCCACTCAGATGCATACTGCCTACTTTGAGATCATTGTTCGGAAATCAAAATGGAAATCTATGAAAATTACTTCTAGTGTAATGGATTCCCTTGGTAGTTTGTTAAGCCGATGATTTCTTTCTTAAAATAATGTTTTTAAATTCATAAAGTAAAATACATAGGATTACAAAGAAAATCAGGTATGTTGAAATAAGAGTTCACTGACCCAAAGCTAAGAATTTTTGCAATAATAAAATTTAGCTTTTATTAAACAGCCTTGAAAATACAGCCTATACTTTACTCTGTAGGAAGGGGTTAGACTCTACTTTTCTGAAAAAAGCTCAAGTTTTGAAGTTTTTGGGGGGCAGCTATATGGTAGAGTGGATAGGTTGCCAGCCCCGAAGTCAGGAGGATCTGAGTTCTTAGCTGTGTGATCTTGGGCAAGTCACTTAACCCCAATTACCTCAGGGTAAAAAGAAATTTTTGGACCTTCTTAAATATTAGCTGTAATATTACCTCATATTACTCTTTTGTTCCAACTAGAAACTGTGGTTATTTAGAAACTGTAGTTATTGAATTGATTATAAACAACATCAATACAACATTAATCCTATTTTGTAATTGTGGTAAAATAATAGTTACATTTAAGAATGGCATTTTGCCAATAATTATTTGTATCAAGTAAAGAAGAAAATTAAATTAATCCACATCCCAGAAAGTGGGAGGACAATGGAAACAATAAATGTGGGTGGGGGGGGGTGGAATCTTTCAAGACTTTCATTACAAAAAAATCAAAGGAGAGGCAGCTAGGTGGTGCAGTGGCATCTTGAATCCAGGAGGACCCGAGTTCAAATTTGATCGCAGACACTTACCACTTCCTAGCTGTGTGACCCTGGGCAAGTCACTTAACCCCCCAGCCTCCTCCCCCCAAAAAAAAATCAAAGGAGAAAAGAGCAGCTGTGGTCAATCAAGTATGCATAAAGGATATCTTGCTGGAAGCATCACAATTTTAATAGAATTGAGGGACAAATTCTTAAGATATCTGAAAGGAAAGAGAGTGGTGAATATTGGAGAAAAAAAATCTCAGCTGTGAGTGATCTGAGAGGAGATAGAATAGTCCAATGAAAAGGATTTGAAAACAGGGGACCTACGTTCAAATATTGTTTAGGTCACTACCACGTGCAAATTACTTAGTCTTCTTGGGATTGTTTTCTTATCTGTAAAATGAGATCTTATTATCTCTTTCATCATTATTCATCATGATATTCATCATCACTATTAGTAGTATTGCTGGATCAAAGGATATGCAGGAAACTCTTGGTTAGAATGTCTCTCCCATTGACGCTACATTCTTCTATTATTTATCAGGCATTGTGCTAAGCACAAAGGATACAACTATGAAAAAGAAATATAGTCCTAGTCTTCAAAGAGTATTTTCCTCCAATTACATGTCAAGATCATTTTTACATTTTTCCCCCCTGAGGCAATGGGGTTAAGTGACTTTCCCAGGGTCACACAGCTAGGAAGTGTTAAGTATCATATCACATTTGAACTCAGGTCCTCCTGATTCAGGGCTGGTGTTCTATCCACTGCACCAACTAGCTACTCCTTAGCATCCATTTTTACAAGATGTTGAGTTCCACATTTTTATTCCTTCCTCCCTCCCTTCCTCCCTTCATCCTCTCCTCTTCTAAAAATTGGAGGCAATTTGATAGAGATTATACATGTAAAACACACTTCCATATTAGTCACAGTTGTGAAAAGAGAAACAGAACAAAAGGAAAAAAACACAAAAGAGAACAAAGTAAATTATGCTCCCATCTGCAATGAGTCCATTAATTCTTTATCTGGATGTAGATAAAATTTTTTTTGTGAGTTCTTTGTACTTGTTTTGGATCATTGTGTTGCTGAAAAGAGCTGAGTTATTCAGTTGGTCATCACATAATGTTGCTGCTACTGTCTATGATGTTTTTCTAGTTCTGCTCATTTTACTTAGCATGAGTTCGTACAAATCTTTTCAGGTTTTTCTGAAATCTGCCTGTTTATCATTTCTTATTGCACAATAGTATTCCATTACATTCCACAGCTTGTTCAGTTTTCCCCCAATTGATGAGCATCCCCTTCAGTTTTCAATATTTTGCCACCCTAAAAAAGGGTCACTATAAATATTTTTGTACATGTAGATTCCTTTCCCCTTTTAAAATACAGACCTATTAGTAGTATTACTGGATCAAAGGATATGCAGTTTCATTGCCCTTTGGGCATAGTTCCCAGAATGATTGGGTCAGTTCACAGTTTCATGCATTAGTGTCCCAATTTTCCCCTATCCTCTCCAACATTTATAATTTTCCTTTTTTTAATATTAGCCAATCTGATAGAGTTAGATAGTATCTCAGAATTATTTTAATTTGCACTTTTTAATCAAAAGTGATTTAGATTTTCATATGCACTTTTTTCATATGCCTATAAATAGCTTTGATTTCTTCATCTAAAAACTATTTGTTCACATACTTTGACTATTAATCATTTAGGGAAATGGTTTATATTCTTTGACTCAGCTTTATTTGACTCAGTTCTCTATATATTTGAGAAATAAAACCTTTATCAGATATATTTGCTATAAAGATTGTTTTTCAGCTTTTTGCTTTCCTTCTAATCTTGGTTGCATTGGTTTTGTTTGTACAAAGGCTTTTTATGTTAATATAATCAAATTATCTATTTTACATTTTAGAATGCCTATAACTCACTTAGCTACTCCTTTAAGAATTTGGATCTGTATACCTTTTGCTATCTATAGGTACAATATTAATATTGTTTCTGTTTTATGGGAGAGTTTATCCCATTCACATTCAGTTATGATTACTATATATTCCCTCCATTCTATTTTTCCTCCTGTTTGTTCTTTCTCTCCTTCCACTTTTTCTCCCTTGATAATATTGCTTCTGTTTACCATCTCACCTGATCTTCCCTCTCTTCTTTTAATCCTCCCACCTTTTTTCTTAATCTCTTCCCCTCCTACTTTCCTGTTGGCTAAGATATTTCTACATTCAACTGATTGTATATATTATTCCTTTTTTGAGCCAATACAGATGAGAGTAAAGGTAAAGCAGTACTTATCACTTACCTTCCCATCTTCCCCTCTACTATAATAGGTCTTTATGAAAAACAAGTTATCCCATTCTACCTCTTCCTTCCTTCTGCATCTAGTGTACATCTTTTTCTCTTCTCTTAATTATTAAAATTATTAAAATAATTAAAAATTAATGTTATTTCCTCAAATTATACCTACCCTGTCTATGTATATTCCTTCTAACTGTACCTATTAGTGATACACTTTAAAAATATTTATCATTTTTATTTTTCCCAGTTACATATAAAACAACTTTTTAATGTTATTCATGTACATTAATTTTTTAAAAAATATCTTTCCAAGTTGGGAGAGAAAAATCAGAACAAAAGGAAAAATCATGAGAAAAAAAAAACAGAAGGAAAAAAAAAGTGAAAATAGTATGTGTTGATCTACATTCAGTCTCCATAGTTCTCTCTCTCTGGATGTGCATGGTGATTTCCATCCAAAGTTTATTGGGATTGCTTTGGATCATTGAACCACTGAGAAGAACCAAGTCTATCATAGTTGATCATTGCACAATCTTGCTATTGTGCTGTCTCTCTTTCTCTTTCTTTCTCTGTTTTCCTGAGTCTACTTGTTTCACTCAGCATCAGTTCATGTAAGTCTTTCCAAGCCTTTTTAAAACAGCCTGATCATTATTTTTTTTTCTTTTTTCTTTTTTTTTTTTAATTTTTTATTTTATTTTATAATTATAACATTTTTTGACAGTACATATGCATGGGTAATTTTTTACAACATTATCCCTTGCACTTATTTCTATTCAGATTTTTTCCCTTCCTCCCCCAAACCCCTCCCCCAGATGGCAAGCAGTCTTATATATGTTAAATATATTACAGTATAATTTAGATACAATATATGTGTGTAGAACCGAATTTTTTGTTGCACAGGAACAATTGGATTCAGAAGGTTTACATTCATTTCCCAGTGTTCCTTTTCTGGATGTAGCTGGTTCTGTCCATCATTAATCAATTGGAATTGGATTAGCTCTTCTCTATGTTGAAAATATCCACTTCCATCAGCATACATCATCGTACAGTATCATTGTTAAAGTGTATAATGATCTTCTGGTTCTGCTCGTTTCACTCAGCATCAGTTGATGTAAGTCTCTCCAAGCCTCTCTGTATTCCTCCTGTTGGTCATTTCTTACAGAACAATAATATTCCATAACATTCATATACCATAGTTTACCCAACCATTCTCCAATTGATGGACATCCATTCATCTTCCAGCTTCTAGCCACTATGAAAAGGGCTGCCACAAACATTTTGGCACATACAGGACCCTTTCCCTTCTCTAGTAGTTCCTTGGGGTATAAGCCCAGTAGTAGTATGGCTGGGTCAAAGGGTATGCACATTTTGATAACTTTTTGGGCATAATTCCAGATTGCTCTCCAGAATGGTTGGATTTTTTCACAACTCCACCAACAATGCATGTGTCCCAGTTTTCCCACAGCCCCTCCAACATTCATCGTTATTTGTTCCTGTCATCTTAGCCAATCTGACAGGTGTGTAATGATACCTCAGAGTTGTCTTAATTTGCATTTCTCTGATCAATAGTGATTTGGAACACTCTTTCATATGAGTGGAAATAGTTTTAATTTCATCATCTGAAAATTGTCTGTTCATATCCTTTGACCATTTATCAATTGGAGAATGGCTTGATTTCTTATAAATTAAAGTCAATTCTCTGTATATTTTGGAGATGAGGCCTTTATCAGAATCTTTAACTGTAAAAATTTTTTCCCAATTTGTTACTTCCCTTCTAATCTTGTTTGCATTAGTTTTGTTTGTGCAGAAACTTTTTAATTTGGTGTAATCAAAATGTTCTATTTTGTGATCAATAATGGTCTCTAGTTCTCCCTTGGACACAAACTCCTTCCTCCTCCACAAGTCTGAGAGGTAAACCATCCCATGTTCCTCCAATTTATTTATGATTTCGTTCTTTATGCCTAAATCTATGGACCCATTTTGATCTAATCTTAGTATGTGGTGTTAAATGTGGGTCCATGCCTATTTTCTGCCATACTAATTTCCAGTTTTCCCAGCAGTTTTTGTCAAATAATGAATTCTTATCCCAAAATTTGGGATCTTTGGGTTTGTCAAAGATTAGATTGCTATTTTTATTCACTATCTTGCCCTGTGAACCTAATCTATGCCACTGATCAACTAGTCTATTTCTTAGCCAATACCAAATGGTTTTGGTGACTGTTGCTTTATAATATAGCTTTAAATCAGGTACACTTAGACCACCTTCCTCTGACTTTTTTTTCATTAGTTCCCTTGCAATTCTCGACCTTTTATTCTTCCATATGAATTTTGTTGTTATTTTTCCTAGGTCATTAAAATAGTTTCTTGGGAGTCTGATTGGTATAGCACTAAATAAATAGATTAGTTTGGGGAGTATTGTCATCTTTATTATATTCGCTCGGCCTATCCAAGAACACTGAATGTCTTTCCAATTATTTAAATCTGACTTTATTTTTGTGGCAAGTGTTTTGTAATTTTGCTCATATAATTCCTGACTCTCCTTTGGTAGATATATTCCCAAATATTTGATACTATCGACTGTTATTTTAAATGGAATTTCTCTTTGTATCTCTTGCTATTGGATTGTGTTGGTAATGTATAAAAATCCTGAGGATTTATGTGGATTTATTTTGTATCCTGCGACTTTGCTAAAATTCTGAATTATTTCTAATGATCATTATTTTTTAATAGAATAATAATATTCCGTTACTTTCATATATCATAATTTATTCAGCTATTCCCCAATTAATGGGCATATACTTATTTTCCAATTCTTTGTCACCACAAAAAATGAGCTGCTACAAACAGTTTTTGCACATGTGGGTCCTTTTTCCTCTTTTATGATTTCTTTGGGATACAGATCCAATAATGGCAGAGCTGGATCAAAGGGTATGCACAGTTTTATAGTTTTATGGGTATAGTTTCAAATTACTCTTAAGAATGGTTGTATTAATTCACAAGTTCACCAATAATGCATTAGTGTCACAGTTTTCTCACATCTCCTTCAACATTTATTATTGACATACAATTTTAAAGAATTACAAGTATCATCTCCTCATGTAGGGATATATATTTCTTTTCCCTATTGTTTATGTTTCTCTTGAGTTTTGATATTGAACATCACATTTTTTGTTTAATTCTGTTTTTTTTTCCTTATGAAAACCTGAAGTCCTTCTATTTCATTGAGTGAGCATTCCCCCCCTCCTTGATGTATTATGCTCCTTTACATTTTGGAAAATTATGTTCCATGACTTTTGACCTTTTAACATAGTAGTTCCTCAGTTCTGTGTAATTCTGATTATGCTCCCCAATAATTTGAATTGTTTCTTTCTGGCCACTTGCAGTATTTTTTCCTTGACCTGAGAGTTCTGAAATTTAGCTATAATGTTCTTTAGAGTTTTTATTTTGGGATCTCTTTCCTGAAGTGATCAGTGGTTTCTTTCAATATCTGTTTTGCCTTCTGGTTCCAGGATATCAGGGCAGTTTTTCTTGATAATTTTCTGAAAGATGTCCTCCATATACTCCTTTTGATTATGGTCATCCAGTGATTCTGATATTGTCTCTTTTGAATCTATTTTTCAAGTCATTTGTTTTTCCAATGAAGTACTTTACATTTTTTCATTCTTTTGAATTTGTTTGATTGAGTCATAATGTCTTTTTTAAAATCAATTTTATAATTATAACATTTTTGACAGCACATATGCATAGGTACTTTTTTACAACATTATCCCTTGTACTTCCTTCTGTTCTGAAATTTCCCCTCCTTCCCTCCACCCCCTCCCCTAGATGGCAGGCATTCCCATACATATTAAATATGCTATAGTATATCCTAGATACCATATATATATATGTGTGTGCAGAACCGAATTTTGTTGTTGTTGTTGCAAAGGAAGAATTGGATTCAGAAGGTAAAAATAACTTGGGAAGAAAAATAAAAAATGCAAACAGTTTACACTCATTTCCCAGTGTTCCTTCTCTGGGTGTAGCTGATTCTTTCCATCATTGATCAATTGGAATTGGATTAGATCTTCTCTAAGTTGAAAACATCCACTTCCATCAGAATACATCCTCATACAGTATTGTTGTTGAAGTGTATAACGATCTCCTAATTCTGCTCATTTCACTCAGCATCAGTTGATGTAAGTCTCTCCAAGCCTCTCTGTATTCCTCCTGCTGGTCATTTCTTACAGAGCAATAATATTCCATAACATTCGTATACCATAACTTACCCAACCATTCTCCAATTGATGAGCATCCATTCATTTTCCAGTTTACAAACATTTTGGCACATACAAGTACCTTTCCCTTCTTTAGTATTTCCTTGGGATATAAGGCCAGTAGTAGCACTGCTGGATCAAAGGGTATGCACAGTTTGATAACTTTTTGGGCATAATTCCAGATTGCTCTCCAGAATGGTTGGATTCTTTCACAGCTCCACCAACAATGCATCAGTGTCCCAGTTTTCCCACATCCCCTCCAACATTCATCATTATTTGTTCCTGTCATCTTCGCCAATCTGACGGGTGGGTAGTGGTATCTCAGAGTTGTCTTAATTTGCATTTCTCTGGTCAATAGTGATTTGAAACATTTTCATATGAGTGGAAATAATTTCAATTTCATCATCTGAGAATTGTCTGTTCACATCCTTTGACCATTTATCAATTGGAGAATGGCTTGACTTCTTGTAAATTAGGGTCAGTTCTCTATATATTTTCGAGATGAGTCCTTTATCAGAACCTTTAACTGTAAAAATATTTTCCCAATTTGTTACTTCCCTTCTAATCTTGTTTGCATTAGTTTTGTTTGTACAAAAGCTTTTTAATTTGATGTAATCAAAATTTTCTATTTTGTGATCAATAAAGATCTCTAGTTCTCCTTTGGTCACAAATTCCTTCCTCCTCCACAAGTCTAAGAGGTAAACTATCCTATGTTCTTCTAATTTATTTATGATCTTTATGCCTAAATTATGGACCCATTTTGATCTTATCTTAGTATGTGGTGTTAAGTGTGGGTCCATGCCTAGTTTCTGCCATACTAATTTCCAGTTTTCCCAGCAGTTTTTGTCAAATAATGAATTCTTATCCCAAAAGTTGGGATCTTTGGGTTTGTCAAATACTAGATTGCTATTTTTATTCACTATCTTGTCCTGTGAACCTAACCTATTCCACTGATCAACTAGTCCATTTCTTAGCCAATACCAAATGTTTTTGGTGACTGCTGCTTTATAATATAGTTCTAGATCGGTACAGCTAGGCCACTTTCATTTAATTTTTTTTTTCATTAATTCCCTTGAAATTCTCGACCTTTTGTTCTTCCATATGAATTTTGTTGTAATTTTTTCCTAGATCATTAAAATAGTTTCTTGGGAGTCTGATTGGTATAGCACTAAATAAATAGATTAGTTTAGGGAGTATTGTCATCTTGATTATATTCGCTTGGCCTATCTAAGAGCACTTAATGTCTTTCCAATTATTTGAATCTGACTTTATTTTTGTGGCAAGTGTTTTTTTTTAATAATTTTTTATTATATATATTTTTATAATATTATCCATTGTATTCATTTTTCCAAATTATCTTCCCCCTCCCTCTACTCCCTCCCCCCGATTACAGGCAATCCCATTCATTTTACTTGTGTTACAATATAACCTAGATACAATACATGTGTGTAAATACCATTTTCTTGTTGCACAATAAGCATTAGATTTCGAAGGTACTTGTAACCTGGGCAGACAGATATTAGTGCTAACAATT
The DNA here is from genome assembly GCF_048593235.1 of Sminthopsis crassicaudata. Taxonomy (NCBI): domain Eukaryota; kingdom Metazoa; phylum Chordata; class Mammalia; order Dasyuromorphia; family Dasyuridae; genus Sminthopsis; species Sminthopsis crassicaudata. Next base: position 176,141,602 of record NC_133619.1, on the reverse strand, counting down.
TACATTCATTTCCCAGTGTTTCTTCTCTGGGTGTAGCTACCTCTGTCCATCATTGATCAACTGGAAGTGAGTTAGCTCTTCTTTATGTTGAAGATTTCCACTACCATCAGAATATATCCTCATACAGTATTGTTGTTGAAGTGTACAGTGATCTTCTGGTTCTGCTCATTTCACTCAGCATCAGTTGATGTAAGTCTCTCCAAGCCTCTCTGTATTCATCCTGCTGGTCATTTCTTACAGAGCAATAATATTCCATAACCTTCATATACCATAATTTACCCAACCATTCTCCAACTGATGGACATCCATTCATCTTCCAGTTTCTAGCTACAACAAAAAGAGCTGTGTGGCAAGTGTTTTGTAATTTTGCTTATATAATTCCTGACTTTCCTTTGGTAGATATATTCCTAAATATTTTATACTATCGACAGTTATTTTGAATGGAATGTCTCTTTGTATCTCTTGCTGTTGGATTGTGTTGGTAATGTATAAAAATGCTGAGGATTTATGTGGATTTATTTTGTATCCTGCAACTTTGCTAAAGTTATGAATTATTTCTAATAGCTTTTTAGCAGAGTATTTGGGGTTCTCTAAGTATACCATCATATCATCTGTAAAGGAGTCATAATGTCTTAATAGAGTCATGAGCTTCTATTTTCCCAGTTCTAATTTTTAAGGAGATGTTTTCCTTAATTAGCTTTTTACTTTCTTTTCTATTTGGCCAGTTACTTTTTTTAATCTCTTTTTTCATTTGGTCAATTCTACTTTTTAAGCAGTTGTTTTCTTTTTCCAATCTGTTGACTCCTTTTTCATAATTCCCCTGTATAACTCTTATGTATTTTCCCAAGTTTTTTTCTACCTTTCTTATATGATTTTTCCATGAGTTCATTCTGGGCTTGAGACCACTTCCCGTTTTTCTTTAGGGTTTTGCACATAGGTGTTTTGACATTGTTGCCCTTTTTTGTTTTGATATTGTTATCCTCTTCTGAATTTGTGTATTGATCTTCTCTGTCATTATAATAACTTTCTATGGTCAGATTCTTCTTTTTTTGTTTTTGCTCAGTTATTTTGATCTTTTTCCTTTCTTTTAAATTTGACCTTTGATCCTAGGATGGAAGGGGCACTGTCTCAGACTACTTGTGCAAACCCTGATTGCTTACCCACAAGGGAGTCTCATGTCTGGTGTTATGCTGAGGGGGCTGGGGTGGGAGTCTTTAGTGATGCTGGAGGCCTGAGACTGGTTGGATATTTCCATGTTTCCCCCAGTCTACACAAAAGCACATGGAGGTTGCCTATTTTCCAGGAGCTACACTGAAATTTGGCAACAATATAATATCAAGAGGTCTAAAACAGGGGTGGCCAAGCTTTTTTGCATCATGTACCTCCCTGGCAGTTTGAGGAAACCTATAAACTCCTTCTCAGAGTAATGTTCTTTAAATGTATGAAATGGAATACATAGAATTACAAAGAAAACAAAAAGTGTGTTAAAAGAAAGATACACTTCTTTTTCTATTTAAGTTAATAGACCTCTTGAAATCTATTGACAGACCCTTAAGATTCTGTCAAATTAATATTAAGACTCGAGGAAGGTTTGTAGAATATTAGGTAGTCTCCTTCTCCTGTGAGAAATATTGGAATGCATAGACAAGAAATGCATAGGATGAGAAAGCATGGATGGGTTGTAATATGCCCATTTGGAATGAATACCCACATGAATGAGATCACAAATTCCTTGAAATATCAAAATTCTAATTCTGAAGTTATGTATTAATCCCCCATTGCCTTTGAGGCTATCTCTTTTAAAGTAAAGAATTAAAAAAAATACCCCCCCAAAATAAGAATCTTGCCTGAAGAATCCATCTGAGCTTTAATCAAAAGAATCCAAGCATAGATTGCCACCTATTTAGTCATGGCAATGAGCCTTAAGAGGTCTTGGACACTACCCAAATACCATCCCCCCCCCCAAGAAGAAGATAAAGAATATGGTTCCATGGACATAGAAGAGGAATTCCATAGAAATGTTGGCTTTGTTTTAACCTGGTAAGAACAATATAGTATGCCTACCATTGCATTTGATATCCAATGCAGTATAGGGATTCTGCCAAGATTTGATTGTACAATGAGATTCTGCAAAAAATATTGCCCTATTCTGTGCCATGGCATCATTTATAAAATGAGACTATTTCCTGAAATCCTTATACCAGGTACACAATTATCTTTTAGGGTTCTCAAAGGCAAACAAGCTTATTCTGAAATCTGTTTTACAGTAAAAATGTTATGACTTCATTCTAGGATATGAACAGGACTCCAGATATTCAAGCAAGTACTACAGTACAAAAAACCTCCTGAGGTTACTAACATGTAGCATCCTATACACATTACCTATAATGACTTTTAGAAGTTGTGACTTTTCAGTTTTAATTCTGATGTTAGTGTTCATGTCTTGATCATAAAATAAATAACAGGCCATGTTATATATTATATTAGATTGAGAGTTCTTATCTTGAGGTCTATGAAATAAAAAATTTTTTTTCATCACTATATTTCAATATGATTGGTTTTCATTGTAGTTTTATGTATTTTATTTTATGCATTTAAAAGCATTCAAATAAAAGATTCATAGCTTTAAATAGATAGCCAAAAAGGGCCCATGGCACACAAAAATTAAGAACCCTATATCAGAAGAATGTTATAGAAAATGATGACCTACCTCAATAAGACATGTATATCTATATCTATATCTATATCTATATCTATATCTATATCTATATCTATATCTATATCTATATCTATCTATCTATCTATCTATCTATCTATATATATATAGAGAGAGAGAGACAGACAAACAGACACACACACACACATATAAACTTTCCATATGAAGAATATGCTTCTTCCCCAATGAATAACCTAAAAATGTAACAGGATTAATTCCTTTTATTCCAGAAATAATATGTGGCAGAAATCATCCAATGTAAATAACACATCCTATCTGTAATTTTTTTCTGAAACAAAATAAAAAAGAAGCAAAAAAAGAGAACATTCATCTGGAACCATCAGGGATTTTTGAGATGCTACAGAGAAAAATAGTAACATAAGAAAGATTTAGAACAGGTTTGTAAAATTTTTGCTTTTACCATATCTGTGAATTTACTGGCATAATAAACTCCCAATGGGAAAAACTTGCTAATCAAATGCAAATCTTATGTGCTTTATTATTAGTCTTAAAGAATTGCCTAGGGCATAAAAAACTTAAGTGAGATGTCCAGTGTCAAATAGGCAGTATATGTCAAAGAGAGACCTGGGCCCTGGCTTACTCTGATTGTAAGTCAAACTCACTATATCCCCATGCTATGGAATTCCTTTTTTTTTCTTTTAAAAAAAGTATTAAATTTTCTTCCCCCCTCTTTGTAGGGTCCAGAAACTGGAAACTAAGTGGACCCATCAATTGGAGAATGGCTGAATAAATTGTAGTATATTAATATTATGGAATATTATTGTTCTGTAAGAAATGACCAGCAGGATGATTTCAGAAAGGCCTGGAGAGACTTACATGAACTGATGCTTAGTGAAATGAGCAGGACCAGGAGATCGTTGTATACTTCAACAGCAATACTATATTATGATTAATTCTGAAGGATGTGGCCATCTTCAACAATGAGATGAACCAAATAAGTTCCAATAGAGCAGTAATGAACTGAACCAGCTACATCCAGTGAAAGAACTCTGGGAGATGACTATGAACCACTACATAGAATTCCCAATCCCTCTATTTTTGTCTGCCTGCATTTTGGATTTCCTTCACAGGCTAATTGTACACTATTTCAAAGTCTGATTCTTTTTGTACAGCAAAACAACTGTTTGGACATGTATACATATATTGTATTTAATTTATATTTTAACATATTTAACATGTATTGGTCAATCTGCCATCTGGGGGGGGGAGGAGGGGGAAATTGGAACAAAAGGTTTGGCAATTGTCAATGCTGTAAAATTACCCATGCATATATCTGGTAAATAAAAACTATAATTAATAAAAAAAAGAAGAAAAAAAATTTCTTCCCATTACACACACACACACACACACACACACACACACACACACACACACAAAACAATATACACAATACAATTTCAACATTCTTTTTTTTTCAGATTTGAATTTCAAACTCCCTCCCCTCTTCACTTCAATGACATAGTCATGCAAAACATATTTCCATGTAAGTCATGCTGTGGAAAAAATAAAGACCAAAAAAAAAAAACCTATCGAAATATTTTCAAGCAAATATTTTCAACTTTTCCATTCTTCTCCTTGTCTCATTGTTACCATAACAAGATATCAGATTTATGAGAAATTGAAGGTGCCAACCCAGAGATTCCTAACCTGTGCCTTTGGAAAGAGTTTTCTGAAAACTTTTTCAGTGTAATAAATTATTTAAAGACATTGGTAGATTTTCACAGAATTGTTCAATCTTTATGATGGAAGAAATTTTATAAGTTATCCAATCTTCGGCAACATCCTCATATATTTTTGTCATTATATTACAGAACCCTGTCTGGGATCACTGAACATCAGGAAGACCTATCAATCCTCCCCCTTTTTTTTCCTTTGTCCTCTCCCCTGGCCTAAGCCTCTCAGAGCTCATTCAGCTTATAGTAATAGGCTACTCACAAGGCTTGGATAAGTTGAGTTATTGACTATTCCATCCAGGAAAATGGAAAACCATCAGATCTTACTGTTGATTCTATGTTTCCCTGGCACTATCATTTGACCTATTAAGGCAACCTAAAGATCCTTGGACCTTGTCGTCTGTCCTGTTAGTACATCTTTAACATTTTTAGACCTTTCTATTTGACTTTTAAATTATTTTTTTCTTTTAGATATTGCCTTTCCTGATTAGGGTGTGAGTTCCCTGAGATCAAGGACTTTCTTCTTTCTGGTATTGCTTAGCCTAATGCTTGGTACATTGTGAGCACTAATAAATGTGCTTCCTCCCTTCTTGCCTCCTTTCCTCCCTCTTTCCCTTTCTCTTCTTCCTCCTCCTCCTCCTTCTTCTTTTTCTTCTCTCTCTCTCTCTCTCTCTCTCTCTCTCTCTCTCTCTCTCTCTCTCTCTCTCTCTCTCTCTCTCATCTCTGTCTCTATCTCTTTCTTCCCCCTCCCTCCCTTCTTTCTTCTCTTCCTTCCTTCCTTCCTGATTTCTTTCCTTCTTCCCTTTCTTCATCCAATCTTTGCTTAGAAATTTCTGCATGGTGCATCAGTGGAATAGATTAGGTACATAAGACCATAGTAGTAAATGACCATAATAATCTAGTGTTTGATAAATTCAAAGACCCCCAGATTCTGAAATAGGAACTCAATATTTGACAAAAACTGCTGGGAATACTGGAAAATAATGTGGCAAAATTAGGTGTAAACCAATATTTTACACTATATACCAAGATAAGGCCAAAATGGGTACATGCTTTAGACATAAAGGATAATGCTACAAGTAAATTTGAACAAGGAATAGTTTACCTGGCAGATCTAAGAAGGAGAAAATTTATGATCAAATAAGAGAATAGAGAGCATTACAAAATGTAAAATGGATTATTTTGATCATTTTAAACTAAGAAGGTTTTGCACAAACAAAACCAATACCAAGATTAAAAGGGAACCACAAAGCTAGGGGGAAAAAATTACATCCGTTGTTTCTGATAAAGGCCTCATTTCTCAAATATATAGAGAACTGAGTCAAATTTATAAGACTACCCATTGATAAATGCTCAAAGGATATGAAGAAGCAATTTTCAGACAAAGAAATCAAAGTTATTTATGTCATAAAAATGCTGTGAATCACTATGGATTAAAGAAATGCAAATTAAAATAACTGACAACTTCACACTTATCAGATTGGTTAATACAACAGAAAAGAAAATGACAAAAATTGGAGAGAATGTGGGAAAATTGAGACATTAATGCATTGTTGATGAAGTTGTGAACTGCTATAAATATTTTTGTATATGTAGATTCTTATCAAAGAGAATACACAAGGGGGCAGCTAGGTGGTGCAGTGGACAGAACACCAGCCCTGAAGTTAGGAGGACCTGAGTTCAAATGTGGTCTCAGACACTTACCACTTTCTAGTTGTGTGACCCTGGGCAAGTCACTTAACCCCAACTGCCTCAGCAAAAACAAACAAACAAACAAACAAATAAAGAGTATGCACAGTTTTATAGCTCCTTGGGCCTTTGTTTTCCTGAATAATTGGGCCCAAAGGGCTATAAAACTGTAAATATGCTCTTTGATCTAGCAATACCACTGTTAGGTCTATATCCCAAAGAAATCATAAAAAGAGGAAAAGCATCTACATATACAAAAATATTTATAGCAGTTTTTTTTGTATTGGCAAAAAATTGGAAATTGGAAGAATGCTCAGTCAATTTGGGAATGGCTGAACAAGTTGTGGTATATGAATGTAATGGACTATTACTGTGCTTTAAGAAATAATGAGCAGGAAGATTAAAAAAAAACTTGGAATGACTTGCATGAACTGATGCAAAATGAAGTAAGCAGAACTAGGAGAACATTGTGCAATGATCAACTATGAACAACTTAGTTCTTTCCAGCAATACAATGATTCAAGACAATTCCAAAAGACTCATAATGGAAAATGCAAATCCACATCTGGAGAAAGAACTCATGGAATTTGATTGCAGATAGATGTATACTATTTTCACTTTCTTGGTTTTTTCCCATGGTTCTTTTTCTTTGACCTCTTTCTTCTTTTACAATATGACTAATATGGAAATACATTTTACATGATTATACATACATAAGTTCCCCTTAGAGAGGGAGTAGTGAGGGAGGAGGATAATTCAGAACTCAAAATTAAAAAAAAAAAAGTTAAAAAAAATAAAAAGCAAATAAAAAGAAAAAAACCGAATGTTCAAAATTGTCTTTACATGTAATTGGAAGAAAAACCCTAATATTTAAAATATACTTTAAAAGCAACAACAACAAAACCAAGAAGGCCCACTCTGTTTTGGAAACTAGCCTTTTTTTTTTTTTTTTTTTTTTTTTGTAGGAACAGGAACTAGAATCGTGATTTCACTGTATAAGGAAATCCAATACCAATTAAAATGGGCATTTTCTCTGTAATATAGTTTTACGTAGGTATCTTGAGTACTTACAAGATTATGACTTGCCAGGGTTATCTCTAGCCAGAATGTGTCAGACGCAGAATTTGTACCCAGATCTTTTAGGATTTGAGACCAACTCTCTATCTACTAGACCCAAGATGTCTTTTTAAAGACAGCCGAAGAATTGTCAGTTTGCCTGCCTATGGTTCTCTCCCCCCCTCCCCCGCCTTATACTGAATTAAAAGCCTGTCTCTATCTTCTTTCTTTTGGGGGGGAAGGAGGTGAGAATGGAGAGGCAGTTAGGATTAAGTGACTTGCCCAAGGTCACACAGCTAGTAAATATTTGAGGTTGGATTTGAACTCAGATCCTTCTGTCTCCAAGGCTGGTGCTCCATCCATGTGCCACCTTGCTAACTGCTCCTCTTTCTTTCCACACCTGCCAAGGTTTCTGTTACAGGCAAAATAAGTTAATTCACTAGCAAACATGAGCAATGTCTTTAAAAATACCACTGGATGATTTCAGTTTTGAAATAGAACTCACCAAATCACTCAAACAAAAAATAGGTTTTGGATAAGAGAGTGGCCACACTCACAATCCCATACAGGTTTGCATTTGGGATGAGGTTATCCTTGTCCCGGGGGGAAAAGGCAGGGTAGGGTTCATTTGTTGGCTTTGGGAACCCTTTGACTAGGACATTTCACAAGTGGCTCAGTTCATTTTTCTTCCTATATAACCATTTGGAAATTCACCCTTGAATTCTCCCTAGAATTTCCACTGGGAAGCTGGCCCACTACTTGTTTTGCATTTTATAAATGTGATAAAATAAATCCAGCTGGAAAGTGTGCTGGTGACAGAGTTCTGCCCTGAAAGTTATATTGCCTTGTTATGTTTCACAATCCATTTCCAATCTACCCCCATAAGTCATGGCAACTTGGCAAAGGATGCACCACATGGTTGCCTCAATGATATTTCAATAACCCATTCTTTGGAGCAAATGACCCCCAAATAGTGAACTGAGAACAAATAACATTTGGTGCTCATAGCTCTACATTCAGAAGATCATAGATTTGGGGCTGCACTGTAGCCCCAGCAGGAGCTGAAGTTCAAACCCAGCTCTCCTGATTCCAGATCCACAGCTTTTCCCACCATACCATCCTGCCTCCCAGTATTCCATGCCTGAGAAGGATTTTTTTCATATTAAAAGAGACCATATTTAATGCTTTTTATTAGCTTATTTATGTATTTAGATTGTACAATATAATAAGTTATATATACAGAGTCAGACAAAATTATTAGCAATTAAGACTTCACGGACACAAGCATATCTTAGTTTGGTTTTCTCTCCTCTCTCTCTCTCTTTTTTTTGTCCAAAACTACAATTTCTTCAGTGTTGGGAGTTCCCAGTATGGAAACTCCTTGCACTAATACAGACTGGCAACTTCTATAATGTATAGTCTTCCAAGAATTGCCTGGGATTACTGAGAGGTTAAAGGATTTGCCCACAGCTAGGGTGTCAGAGGCAGGTCTTAAACCTAGTTCTTACTTCATCCACTCTTTCTCCACCATGCTGTGCTTCCTCTTCTGTATGTTTTAGCAATAATAAAATGATGGTTGTTTCCCTGGAAATTGACAAGGTTAGCCAAAGGTACACTCATCCTGGTAGCCCAGTGTATCCTTCAAAGCTTCATCAATATACACTATTTAAAGTGTTTCTACCTTCCCTCAAGTCAATGGTCTGTGGCCACAAGATGGAAGATGGCAAGACTCAGGCCATGCCTAATGTGATCAATGGATTTGGCCAAATGTCTGAAGACAGAAATAGCAGTTTTGCCTTCTCTTCTCTATTGAAATTAATTTTTAAAAGAAGCAAACAACAAACTGCTCTTGGAGAAGAGAGTGCTCATCACATATGGCATTTACCATCTAATTAAGGAAGAGGCTTTCATCATCATTAGCACAAAGCAGGGGGAAGAAGGTGAAGAGGGTGCAAGATAGGATTTCAAAGAGGAATTAAAAGGATAATTAAGCTTCACCTCAGAGTATGTAGCTCACAGGATATACAAAATAGGTTCTGAAAACAGCAGCAAACAGAGACTGTAAATGGTGATATTAAATATTCAGGACCTAATTATGATCCTATCACAGTATGTTCTACTTTTACAACAGTAGAAAATTAGTTGTGAGCTTCAAGCAGACAACTGATTTCCTTCCCCCCCCATGCCCAACCTCCCCCACCCCGAAGCAATTGCTCAGTCATGCAACTTGTAATTTAAAAAAATATTACTTTGTAAGCTATGGAATTTGTTTTAATTTAGGAATAGCTCTAGTGAAACCTGTCATTACAGCATCTCAGCAATGAATTGTAAATTAACCCACTGGGGTGATAACTGGGACTGGCTGCCACTCTCTTTGCAATTATAGTTTTGGGAAAATCACCCTGCCAAGAACAATGTCACTTTGCTAACTTTATCTTTAAATGTTATGGCAGACAGTTGCCGTGGAAAACTTCAAATCTAAGACTTTATGGCTTTGGTTCCTATTTTGTATTTCAAATCCATATGGTTTCCATGTGCAGCTTTTTCAATACTGTTGTTTTCCTAAATCTCCATTTTCATTGGATTCTACTTTGTTGATGATAGAATCACAGAATTCCAGAGCTGGAAGTGAGCACAACCCTGTTATGGAGGGGGAAATTGAGTCTCAGAGAGGTAACTATCACTAGACTGATGGATAGGCTCCTGATTCAGCACTTGGACTGGCTACCGTCCAATCTTTGCCTTTTCCTGATTGGTTCTAAAGAGATGGAGTACTGGAGAATGAAGGTCTCCAAACGTGATGTTCCTTCATGAAATATTCCATGGTCCTTATGTCTGACTGAACTCTCCTCAATCAGTAAACCATCATCTCTTCCCTATTAAAGAGAAACACCAGAGGCTTGCTGGCCCTTGGATATTTTTCTGCCCCAAGTAAAATTCAGCTGGAAAGAGATGGGCATGGAGGTACATGAAGAGGCTGGTGGAGGTCTAGTGGTGGGAACTTCCAAGCCATCAGCTGGGTGTGCCTAGGAAGCAGGGGGCAGCAGGTTCCCCAGTGAGGGCCAAACTGGACCAGATTGTAAAAAAAGCCAAAGACAGGAGCTCCTGCTCATCAGGTCTGTAAGTAACCTGCATTTGGGTAAAGAGACCTAGCCTTAGACTCTTAACTAGCTGTGTAACCTTGTAGATTACTTAACCTCTCTAGCCCTCAGTTTTCATATCTACGACATAAACTAGGTCACATTTAATGTCTCTTAATTTGGGCTACTAATGAAAATACTAAGTAATTAATCTGCGGTGAGATGCTCTGATAAATCAACAGATCTGTGATACAGGGGAGCAATGAGACTAGCGGCCGCTTACATCGGTTTTGTGTATCAGTTTTGCACGGTAAGTCACAGAGAGAACTGTTCAGTTATTGATGGGAGAGAGGCCCAAGTGGAATTACATTGTTTCCCTGCAAAACCAGATAGAATAGTAACTAACAGACCACTCTGAACTGACACTAGGAAAGATGAGAAGTGTGGATTCATTGTGACCATTTGGCGGAACTTCCCATAAGCAGCCCCTCTGCTGCGCAGCCTTCCTTGATGACTCCCATCAGAAGTACTTTCTCCTCTAGCTCCAGCAGCACAAATAACTGAACCTTGGGGGGCGGCTGATCCATGGATCTCACCTCTCCTACTAGACTGTGAGCTCGTGCAGAGCCAGCCACCTTCGCATCTTCCCCTAGTGCCCAGCGCAGTGCTGTACGAGACAGAGTGGGTGCTACATGGAAATGGCTGTTGAATGACTGTGTCCATTCTTCATGAGGTACGGTGTTTGGCGTGGTATTCTTCAGCCGGCACGTCGCCGGCTTTGACTTTGGCTTTCCTGGCTCCTCAGGTAAGACCTGGTGACGCGGGAGAAAAGCCTTAGTTTTTGGGAAGCCTGGGAGCAGGCCCGTTGCTGGTTCCGGGTTTCCCAGCTCAGTCACCCCCGCGGTGCGCTCAGGTGAAGGAAGGGAGGTCACATCCCGGGAGAGAGGGAGGCAGTTCCCCGGGGGCTCATCAGGTGGTGACGGGCGGCTGCGGCGCGGGCGGCATGACCTGGGCCCACTCCAAGATGTCGGCGCACAGAGACTCGACGGCATCCAGCCGCTCGATCTGCACGAGTTTTGTGAGCAGCTCTGGGATGCTGTAGCCCGCCGTGCTGATCCGGTCAAAGAGCTGCATGCCGTCCGTCATCCCCCCGATCTCGTCCCTCTTCAAGCCAAAGCTCTCGGCCAGGTGGCGCCAGGTCTTCACGATGGCCTTCTCCGTGTTGTAGGTGGAGCTGAGCATCCTGCTTGTCTTCTCCAGGCAGTCAAACGGTAATTCCGTGGGGCTCAGACCTGAAAGAGCCGAGAGTCCGGGTCAGAAATCACACATGTTTGGCAAAAGGAGCACAGAACAATTTTTTAAAAGTGTACTCCTTGGCTCTTCAATTCAGGCAATTATTCATTATTATTTTAATATTATTTTATATTTTCAAATACATGCAGAGACAGTTTTCAACATTCATCTTTGCAAAACCGTGTCTTCCAAATTTTCTCCCTTCCTCCTCCTCCCTCCCCCTGCCCAAGACAACAAATGATCCAATACGGGTTAAACATGTGAAATCTTCTAAACGTATTTCCATATTCATTATATTGCACAAGAAAAATCAGATCAATAGGGAAAAAAAAAAAAACCGAAAGAAAGAAAAAAAAAAAAAGCAAACAATAGCAACAAAAGATGAAAGTACTATGCTTTGATCCACGTTCATTGACACAATAATTACTAATAATGATAATGGTGCAATAACATTAACTAATAATCTCCCAGACCTGGGTCTGGGAAGTGGGGTAATTTCCAAAGCTAGCAGCTGTTTTGGGGGAAGGGAAGCCTTGTTCTGCCCTGTCACCATATTTGGAGTTGGGGGTGGGATCAAGGAAATGCTGCTGAGGCACAGTGGATTGAGTGTTAGGCACGAGGTCAGGAAGACTTATCTTCCTGAGTTCAACTTTGGCTTCAGACATTTACTATAGACACTAAACTCTATTGACTTCAGTTCCTCATCTGTAAATGAGTTGGAGAAGAAAATGGCTAATCACTCCAATATCTTTGCCCAGAAAACCCCAGATAGGATCATGAAGACTCAGACAGAACTCAATTAACTACAACTTATGGAATAAAGGGACCTGGGTTCAAATATCTCTGTCTGCTATTTACTGTAATTAAATGAAGATTATATGGGTAAATTTTTGTAAGTTGTAATGTACTCTATTACCATCATCTTTACTATCAGTACCAACTAGATACAGCTACACCCTTCCATGCCATTTCAAGTAGTCAAAAAGGCTGGTTTCCTTTAGTTATTGCTTTAGCTGCCACTGGCAGTTAACCTGGTCATTTAGTTGGACCCAGAATGATCCAATTTTGAAATTATGGTGTGGAAAAAACAAACTGAAAGTGTGTTTATAATGACCAAGACTGGCCCCAGAAAAGACTTGAGAAGATATATATACCTCTCTCCTTTCTTTGCAGAGGGAGGAATTCTAGGTGTGTAATATCGCATATACTGTCATTTGTAGTCTGTGTGTTCATTTGTTTTGTTGAACTGTTTTCCCCCTTTTTAATCTGTTCTCAAGAGGCACTGTGGTATATTGGGAAGAGCTTTGGACCTGTGTCTGAATCCTGACTGAGATGCTTACTGGCTATGTGATTTGGAACAAATCACTTAACCTCCTCTGGATCTTAGTTTCTCACCTGCAAAATGAGGGCTTATTTGTCCCTTCCATCTATGAAGGTATATTCATATCTGAAATGACTCATGGGATATAAGGAGAGGGCAGGAAAATGAAAGTAATATAAGAAGAAAAGATAGAAAAAATAAAATTAAAAAAATAAGAAAGTTTAAAAAAGAATTGGCATGTGAATTTCCATTGAAACTTTCATAGAAAGCTATTGGCAGCATTCCTCATACATCTGAATCCAGGAACCCCTTCACTTGTAGTGAGTAATAACTGTTACTTTCCATTAAGCCAAAGGTTCAATCTGTTGGTACTTTAGTCACATGGGAAAATAGATTTCTAAGCTAAATTTTAGATAGAAGGGAAAGAAGTCAGAAAAGGACAACCTGGAGACAGAAAAGGACAACCAACTTTAGTGGTGCATTTGCTCAAAATAATCAAGCCTATTCTCAAGCTTTTGGGTATGCAATGATATAAGGTAAAAGCTGCAGACAGGCAGCCAAGAGCAGCTGTGTCTAGCTGTATGGATCACAGGTGTTTCATTGAGCAACTTCCAAGTCAGCCAGCAGTAGCAGTCAACCTTCCAGTGGCCTGATCTGGAACAATTCGTTTCCAGGGATTTGATGGCAGCACAATTTCTGTCACAACAACTTTAGTTCTCTATCTAGCCTGTGCAATTGGTTTTCCCTTTGCCCAAGTACTCAGGCTTAACCAGACTCTCTGTTCAAGATAAATCCTCATTATCTCATGGGTCAGTAGCTGTCAATGAAGCGGTAGTCAGAGATAGTGGGAAGAAGAGATAGTGGGACCAGCTAGCTGGAGGTAAATAGAGGAAAGGATGGATCTTGAGCCCTGTTTCTGATTCACAGCATTGAAAAGGAAGCTACCCACAACTTTCTCTCTCTGCAAAAGGGATATGTCTCCAATCCTTGTTTGTTAAGTGCTAGCTCCCTAGATGAAAGAAGCAAGGGAAGGTAGAAGGACAAATAGCTGTGCAAACTGGGAAGAGGCTATAAAAGAAACAAAGCTGTCCTTAGAGGGTCTTTTGTAAAATAGATCCAGAAACATTGCTTTTACACAACTTGCTTTAAAAAACCCTCCATAGTTCTGGAGTTTGAGGATAAGACTTAAATACAAAAATCTCTGGTGAGTGAGTGAGTCTCCTAGACATACCTAGCTCCCTTATGGTTTTAGAAGGAAGAAGTATCATTTCTAGCAGCCTGAGGATCCCTAATTATTTTTCCTTTAGAAATATAAAAAAATGCTAGAAATAAGACATTGCTACTATTATTCCTTTCCTTAAGGGATTTAAAGTTTTATATTTTTTTCAACCCTTGGAGAAAAAATTCTAGAGTGATAGTGACCTCTGAAAATGGTTGCATTTATACCATAATAAAGTGAGGAATAAAAGATTTGGGACTACAACAAGATTCTGGAGCCATCTAGTCCAACCTCTCATTTTAAAATATGAGGGAAGTTAAATGATAGGTATCAAAGATCACACAGGAAGTCAGAGGCAGGAATAGGATTCAAATCTAAGACTTGACCTCAAGACTAGAAGCCATCTTTGGGGCAGCTAGGTGGTGCAGTGGATAGAGTATCATCCCTGCAGTCAAAAGGACTTGAGTTCAAATCTGATTTCAGACACTTAACACTTCCTGGCTGTGTGACCCTGGTCAAGCCACTTAACCCCGATTGCCTCAGCCAAAATAAATAAATAAACAAAAAGAAAAGACTAGCAGCCATCCAGTCAAGTAGCATGTATTTAGTATGTGACAGGCAGGGTGCTAAGTGCTAGGAGTACCTTGAAAGGGGAAAAAATGGGATTAAGAACTCACTGTTTTCTAATTGGCGGTCTTTGGATGAACAGAACAAAGTGAAGGCTGAATCAGTTCTCTATATTTTTCTGGTCTTGTTTAATCTTGTTTAAATTCAAGGCAAGTTTTTCCTGTGTCTGTTTGTCCATTTTCCATATAGGGAGAAGGGGATCTGTACGAGTTGGATGACTGTCATTTAAACTTTGGAAACTTTGAGAATGCTTTCATTAATTTACAGTTGGATGGAGGGTTTTTTGTTTAGTTTGATGATCAAATAGCTAGCTGGTGTTTAAGTGTTATGTCTGAGGTTGGATTTGAATCAGGTCATCCTGACTTCAGAGCCAGTGCTCTATCCACAGCAGTATCTAGCTGTCCCTGGATGGAGGTTTTTTTTTTTTTTTTAAAATTAATTTTTGGTCTTTTGTTAAGTCTAGATTTGCACTGTGAGCTAAGGTAAAGATGACAGATTAAATGGCTGTGGTAAGCCATACTCACCCATGTGTATAGGGTAGACACATAATAATAATAATAGCTAACACTTATATAGTACTTACTATACTTAGTATATGCCTGTGCCTCAGTTGATCTTTAACAACACTGGGAAGTAACTGTTACTATTATCCTCAATTTGCAGATGAGGAATTGAGGTAAACCAAGGCTAAATGACTTATCCAGGCTCACACAGTTAGGAAATAGCTGAAACTGGATTTAAACTCGGATCCTCCTGACTCCAAGCCTGATGGTATTGTCCAAGGGAAATGGAAAAATCTGGATTCAGGAGTCAGAGCTACCTCTTGCACTAAGAGCAGGGCTCAGAAGAACAGGTTGGACAGTCTTGCCGAACTGCTGTTGCAGAGAAAAATCAATCCATTTGATGGCATGATATTTTCGGGGGATTTCTGAGGAGTAAGGAGTGTGGTTTATTACTTATATACAAATCCTGACCTTTTCTCATCTGGCTTCCTTCTCACTGGGAGTTCCTAACCTGCGGCTGCCCATTAGAGAATAAAACCAAATTTGGTTATTAATATAGGATGCAGGCAGCAGAGTCCAGCTTCCTTTACCCATCCATTTATTTTACAAGTTTCTGGAGATCAGGAACCATGTTGTGATTTCATATATGGATTACTCCCAAACAAGGAAACTCCCTTTACTAATGAGGATCAATATGTTCTCAGCAACTTTTTGTCTTAGAAACTACCTAAAGCCCAGAGAGGTTGAACCAATATTTTTGATCACAATGATAGTGCCAACTTGGATTTAGTTACAAGGGCACTGCATCCCAAATAAAGCCCCTTTGCATTTATACATGGGCATTTGCTTGCCCATATATAAGTTAATAAATGGTTACTGAATTGACCCTCCCTACCTGTGCTGGTTATGGGATCATAGATTTAGGATTTAGACATAGATTGGATTGGTCACATTCAGTCCCTTGCCCTCCCCTTACTCCTGAGGTTGGTTGGGCTAGCTAATGTGATACTTTAGTGTAGCTATTTTGCTTAGCTTGCTTCCAAAGAACACTAGAAATCTTTTTTTCTTTTTTTGCTGAAGCAATTGGGGTTAAGTGACTTGCCCAGGGTCACACATCTAGGAAGTGTTAAGTGTCTGAGACCAGATTTGAACTCGGGTCCTCCTGACTTCAGGCTGGTGCGCTAACCACTACACCACCTAGCTGCCCTGAACACTGGAAATCTTGAGCCAAACTCCCTTGCTGTTGATATGAGGGTAAAAGAACCTAGGATACATCCAGATTTCCGATCCCAAAGTTAAGACTGACTTGACTTGTGTCGTTAGGGAGCTCTTGAGAAGCAAGATCCTTTTACCCAAGCAGACTAACAACTGCTTTACAACTTAAAATCTAGAGCATTTCCTGAAGCCCCCAAGAAATTTGTCAGATGTAGGATTTGAACTCTGTCTTCCTGACCTTGGAGTTTCTTTTTCTTCCTGCCATTTTGCTTCACAATTAGATGGAATATGTATGTATATCATGTGAGTGAGAATTGACATTTAATTTGGTTTTGATTCTACAAGCATTTTTAAGAGCCTGCTGTTTGCCAGCCACTCTGTCGGGACCTAGGGAAACAGACAAAAACAAACAAACAAAAAAAAAACCCAGTGCTTACTTACCTTCTGCCACCCCACACACATTAGCATACACGTCAAGGATCTTCTTTCTTCTACTCTGAATCTTCAAGTAAAAATGGAAACAGAAAAAAATATGATTTAATGCCATGGAGACAGCCTAAACAGTTCTTGCTGGGGACCTCTCCCAGAAGCCCCCTTGAGCCATTCCAGGCTTGCTTTTCCAAAGTGGAGCTGAATATGAGAAAATTATGTGTAGTAGATTTGGGAGTCACAGAAAGCTGAATTAGGCCTTCATCAAAAGTCTAGTCCACCATCCACTTAAAAACTTTATATCCCGCAAAATGGCCCATTGATGGCCCTATCACCAAAAGCAATTCAATACAGAGGAATTAGTTTTCAGAGTGCTCACCATCCATGGCTTCACGGAGGAACGTTTTGGCACCAGAAGGCATTGCTGAAAGTAAGTTTCTTGCCCATAAATCCCCATCAATCAGGGGAATCTCCATTATAGATGCAGAGCATCGTTTAGTGTGGCCATAAAATGTGGATATTTGTAAAAGAATGGGGTGTGTGTGTGTTGCAGACTCACCCCAGTTGATTTGTTGTTTGTGGAAGATTTATCCCTTGTCAAATGGACTAATGATAACAAGCACAGCTCTGGAGACCCTTGCTTGTCAACTGCGGCTTCTTCATCACTGTCCATGCTGCGACTGAGGAGCTGTTCATTCTCAGAGGAGGCATCATTCTCACTGGGGAAAGACCAAGGGAATGTTAATGGCGTCTTGCAAAGTGCACCCTAAAACTCAGCTCCTACCTGTTTATTGCCCAAGATTCTGATCAGAATGCAAATTAAAGTATGTTTGCAAATGGACTAAGAGAGTTCATTAAAGAGAACTCTTTTTTCCAACAGGTATATATTGGTTAGAATGTGTGTATCATGTAAGTAAGGATTGATATTGCATTTAATTTAATTTAACAAGCATTTATGAAGAGCCTTGAAGGTGCTCTTCAAGGAACTAGGGATACAAACCTTACTTTCTAGAGATAACATGTAAAATAGATGAATATAACAATAATTATAACTAAATATTTGTATAACATTCACTATATATGCCAGGCACTGTGTTAAGCACTTTACAATTATGATCTCATTTGATGCTCAATCCCAAAATGTAATTGTTATTATCATCTCCATTTTACAGATGAAGAAACCGAGGTAAAGCGAGATTAAATGACTTGCCCAGTCACATAGTGGCTGAGGCTGAATTTGAACGTTGAGTCCAGCACTCTGTCCACTATGTCAGAAAGCAATTTAAGGAGGAAGAAATGACTTAATATGACTTTTAAAAGATCACACTAATAGTAAATATCACTATCTAGATTTGAACATCTCACTGAAATCTTTCCATTGTGCCAAAAATCTTTAGAGGCAAGAATGAGGTGTCAGATCTTATAAAATGATCTTTAATAGGACTAAAGATAAAGTCTTATATTTGGGTTAAAAATAATCAACTATATCATGAAGATGATGAAAGGATGCAAAAGCTCTGAACTAGATAGCAGTCAATGTGATAAAAGACAGATTTTTGTTATTGTTTTAATGAACTCACAAAGTCAATAAGAATAAACAAGATAACACAGAGTAACCAAAAAGTCAATGCAATCTCTGTCTGCACTAAGAGAGAGAGAACAAGAGAGTGGGAATCACACTGTGTTCTTTCCGAAATAGACAAAATTTGTATTATATGTCAGTCAATAAGCACTTATTAAGCAGAGTATGCCAGATAATGGCAGTACAGTATTGTCCTAGGGATACAATGAAAACTTCTGTACTTGTCTTACAAAATGTGTATTTTAATGTAAACAACTAAATAGAACCAAAATATATTAGAAGAGGTGGTAATCTTAAAGGGGAAGGCATTAGGCATATTTGATGGACCAGGAAAGCTCTCTTGCAGGTAAACTTTGAACTGAGTCTTCAAGGAAGCCAAGGAAGCTAAGAGGCAGAAAAAACAATATCCTGGTCAATGTTTAACTACCAGCTCCCCAGAGGGAAAAAATCCAGTTACAACACACTCTCAAATTTGTTCTGCACTATTCGCATGTTGGCCATTTCTGAAGTCTAGACAGTCAATAAAACAATAAATCAAACTCTGATTTGTAGTATTTGCTGATTTCTGAGGAATAAGCTTAACAACTGAGTCACACCCCTGGGCAGAGGAGAGAATTCCAGTTCTTCCCCTCCGCAAAGTGCAAAGATGGCGAGAAGAGAGCCAAGAAGTCATATTCTAGGAAATGCATGTACAAGCTGGATGGGGAGAGTGTGTGGAGCTGAGTGAGATGTAGGAATGGAAAAAGGTTACAAAGAACCATAAATACCAAACAGAGGACTTTATATTTGACACTCAATGAACAAAGGGGGTTGAGGGTGGGGGAAGGATATGGTCAGACTTAATGCTTTAGATTTTCTAGATGCTACTTTTTAAAGAAGGACTCTAACAAACTAGAACCTGTCCAGAAAAAGGCAACTCACACAGTGAGAGAACTAGAAACGTCAGTTGGAGGAACTTGGGAGGTTTAATTAAGAGAACAGAAAATTCAGGACAGACATGGTAGCTTTCTCTTAGTATTTGAGGAATACAGGAAGAGGAGTTAAACTTTTTCTATTAACCTCAGGAGAAAGACTTAAAATAAATAAATCAAAAAATGGGTAGAAGTTACTGAAAGGAAGATTTTGTCTATTGGTAGATCAGAGATGTCCATTTTTTAAATTAATAGTTTTTATTTACCAGATATATGCCTGGGTAATTTTACGACATTGACAATTGCCAAACCTTTTGTTCTAATTTTCCCCTCCTCCCCCCCCCAGATGGCAGGTTGACCAATACATGTTAAATATGTATAAGAGATGTCCATTTTTTTTGATAAGTATCACTTCTACCTATCCAGCTCAAGAAATCCTTGCCACAGGGAAGGGAGAGATAGACCATATCTCCCATGAGGAAAGATTTGTCTTCTGCACCTAGGAGTCTCCCTGCCAGACTCCAAAGGAGTTACCTGAGTAGAATTTCTAAGCCCTAAGCACGTGTGCATGGGGCTTTAAGCTAGCAAGAGTCAATGTTCAGAAAAGGCTTTTCCACAGCTCATTAAAATCATTCAAAATATATGAAAACAATATTCTTTCATAAGGATTCTGTTCTTCTTTTGTGGTTTGGCTGAAGTCTTAAGAAAAGGATTATATTTGTGGGTAACTGGGTTATAGCAATAAAGCCCACACTCAAGAACAACCCTGGAGGCACAGCGATAAAAACAAAATAAAAGGAATGGATGATGTGCCCACTTTCTAATTTGATCTCAAACTCTCGTGGGGAGTCGGCTCAGATGCTCATCCATTGTCTGCCCTTGACAGAAGGCAATGGTGAAAGAAGTTAACAGGCAAGTCCGCTCCCGTGTCCTTTACTCAGATCCAATTACCTACGGACTTCAGAGCAGGCAGTAAAGGATGAAACCAGGGTTTTGGTGTAGCTTTTACAATCCTATTTCCAAATTTCTGCTTTTCCTAGAACATATGCTTTCAAAGGTTTCCCTGCACATTCATGTCCCACTAAGCTCCTTAATGGCCAGAATTATTTATTTAGTTATTTTCCCTCTCTTTTCTCCTCCCCTCCATCCTTTTCTCTCCCCATCCCTTTTCTATCTCTTCCTTCCCCTTTGCTTCCTCCTCTCTTCTCTCTCCTTTCTCCTCCTTCCTTTCCCCTCCTTTCCCTTTCCCCTCTTCTCTTCCCTCCTTTTCTCTCTCCTTTCTTTCTCTTTTCTCTCCCCTTCCCAACTCTCATCTCCTCTCCTTTCCCTTTCTCTCTTCCCTCTTCTTCTCTCTCCTCCCTTCCCCTCCCCTTTTTCTCTCCCCTTTCCTCCCTCTCCGTCTCTTCTTCACTAAGTTATCACTTTGTTTTCTAACTCTATAATGAACTCCAGGGCCTACAATCTCATGCATTATAGCTATTTATGCTCATGTTTTATTCCCCCATTAGACTGTAAGATCTTTCAGGGCCGGGGCCATCTGTAAATTTTGTGTCTCCCCTGACACCACGTACAGTGCTCTGCACACAGTAGTTGCCTAATAAATCTTTGTTATATGTCAATTCGGATTATGTCATACTACTTCAGAGCTACAGCACTGTCAGGTCCCCAAAGGGTAGAGAATTTGATTTATTATATCAGATAAAAATGTGTTCAATCAATTCATTCATTATCAGAATATTGAGCCAACCTTGTGGCTTTCCCCATTACAGACAACAAATGAATCTTCTCTTAGACTCTTCTCATTTCCACATAGAAATGGCATACCTGAGATTAGAAGATGTAGTTGATTGACAAGGAAATGGATCTCTGTCCTCCCTAATTCTGAGCCCTAAATCTTCCTTTATGCATTAGCATAACTTAAGTTTTTATGTAGGCTTGAATACTAAATTATGTAGGTTTGGCTACCCAAAACAAACAAGCAGAAATTAGTTTCCCCTGCCCTAAACCAGCCTGGAATAAAAAGCTAGAAGGAACAAAAAGGGAATCTAGGGAAGGCTAGAATTTGATGACTTAATCCACAGAAATCCCACCAAGCAGCCCTGTTCACTGTGTGTCCTTCCTCAGTCCAGGCCCAATCGTCTACAAACCATTCTCGTCCTCTGAGCCCCTCAGCAGACGCCTGGGGAAGTGAGCTGGATAGACAGCTTGGTGTGGTTAACGTGTGAGCTCTCTAAGTGGCTGGCTTCCTCGGCTGCCTCCTTTCTCCCCTGCCAGAAGCCGTCTGTAAGCCCTGACACTTAGCATCACTTGTAGCATCCCTACCACCCAGGCTGACCTTACCTCTTGGCAGCCTTTGCTGGCGTTGCCGTCAGCTTCTCGAACTCATCCTTCTCAGCAAAAATCACCACGTTCTCTGCAGGTGAATAAGAGGATTTATGGAGGGATGAATTGAAAGTGATGCTGGAGCTCTGGGAGAGTAAGCTACCTCTTTGACAGTGTGTTGCGCCAGGTAAATCCCCCTGAATGATGCTATTCTTTTAATTATACCCCAGGATTAAATAAAATTTGGGTGCTCCAGATACCACTTCCCCTAGTCTCTCTTCTAAATGGTATGAGAGCTTAAGCAATTAGGAGTAAAGGCTGTTCAAAGGGGGCTGATAAAAGGGAAATTTAATCTCTACTGGTCTCCAGGAGAAAACTAAAAAGAGCAGTAAAACGGTTGGTTTGTTCAGACCTTGCACTTCTTTTTTCTCTTCTTGCTTGCTGACTTGAGCTTCCACAGTTTTCACAGAGTGGCTGGTGCAGCAGGCTGGAACATGAATGAGAAGTTCATGAATGGACATCCTTATGGCCTGCATTGAGTGGACAGGTGTAGTTATTCATGAAGATGACATGAGTTGGGGATGGGGTATGCTACCTGGGGCAGAAGGCTTTGTCTTCATGATGTAAAACATGATGATGAGGACGATGGCAATAGCCATGATGAAGATGGTGGACATGGCGATAATCAAGGCAGTGGCTAGATGCCCTTGTCCTGAAAGATCTGCTAAAGTCAGAAAAATAAAGGAGGAAATAAATATCATCGCATGGCTATAAAGAAATCCTTGCTGAAAACTGAACTGTTGATTTAGTGAACCTGGAAAGCCAGGACTAAAATTGCATTGATTTCTCTATTTTTATTCATAAGAACTTAAGAAATTGATGTGCTCCTGAGACCAGCTTTGAC
This sequence comes from Sminthopsis crassicaudata, assembly GCF_048593235.1. Classification (NCBI taxonomy): domain Eukaryota; kingdom Metazoa; phylum Chordata; class Mammalia; order Dasyuromorphia; family Dasyuridae; genus Sminthopsis; species Sminthopsis crassicaudata. Next base: position 176,119,041 of record NC_133619.1, on the reverse strand, counting down.
CATGACTTCATATATTGCTATTGGGTTATTCTTCCCCAGTTGAATACAGCTTTTATAGGCTTTAACAGGAGACTCATGATTCATGCCCAGTTCCTGGCCCCTTTTCTTGGCTTGATTGCTTTGGGGACCTGGGACTGAGCACAGGAAAGTAGACACATGAAGCAGTAAACTAGCCAAAATTCAACCCAGGTTTCTGGGCTTCTAACAAGATGCTGTGTTTGAGTTCCTCTAAGAGTTTGAGTTCTTCTAAGACTTTGAGAATGTTCCTTCAGTTCTGCAAAGTAGGATAGAAATACAACCTTCACTACCATGAGGATTTAGAATTCCTGGACGGGAGAGGTCAAAAGACCATCATGGGAAACCTAAAATCAGTGTTTCTCAGTTGGTCCTAGCTGCTCTTGCTTATAATCTTGCATATGCTGTGGCTCATTAGTCTACACAATGAGATCAGTGTGGCAATAGTCGTCTCACAGAATGACTTATACTTCGGTTTTACCATATTTCTATGGCAACTGTACCTCCATAGGGTGTTCCCCTTCTCCCACCACCTCCTTAGGAAGTTATAGGACCAATGTATTGATGAGTTCCTTCCTTTGTTGGGGATACACATTTATTACAGGAGCTAGTTTTATAGCTTTCTATAGTTTTATAGAACTATAGTTTCTTAAATATTAATATTAATTATTACAGAAGTTAATTTTAATTTTGTGAAGGAAATCTTGGCAGAAGTCATCAAAAGCCAGGATGTTACTTATTCTGCCCACCAAGAGGCAAGTTCACCCAAGTGGACATACTGAAAACACATGTGGTTCAAGTTGATGGAAGAGCTCCAACCTTATGTCCAGAACTGGGTACCCCCTCTGGCAACCAAAGCTTATACTTTTGCCTTTGGATTAATGCACCATTGGGAGCAGTTCTGTCGATGAGAATACTTGCATGTGGGGTAATTGGTCTCAGTATGTGAGTTTAAGAGCATGTGTAACAGTTTTGGTTGCCAGGTATGGATGATATAATCTTTTTAATATTCTCAGCATTGTACATTACCTCCCCTGAGTCCTGATGAAAATGAGATTCATATATCTCCACAAGGTTTCCTGGCTTAAACCTCTACAAAAATCCATGGTGGGTCAGATTTTAAAGGCTGAGAAGGGGGTTGTCTAGTGAAAGACACTAAACTACTTAGATATTATGTTTTTAAAATGTTGAAATAATGGAATGTAGTAAGACTGAGTTCAGCAGCAAAGCAGCACCAGGGTCTTGCTTGAGAGAAATATTAGGCTTTAAGGTCCATGAGAATTTGTTCCTGCTCAACTATTTCAAACCTAAGTATTAGTGGTAGCAGCTCTTTTTATTTGATTGAATATTCAAGGACTAAGGTGAAGCAATTCACATGAAAGCATGCTGTAGAGTTAAGATAGTGGCAGAGCACAGAAATTCCCTCTATCCTTCCATACTAAATTAGGACAGAATTAGAAGTTTATGAAGACTTGAGTTCAAATTTCACTTCTGGTAGTTACTAGCTGGGTACTTATAATCAAGTTACTCAACCTTTCCAAATTCTAGCCTCCTCATCTGAAGAATGGGGAGCAGAATATTTTAAAATACTTAGCATAAGATAAACGTTAAGTATGCATTTTGCAAACATGAAAGCCCCACAAAGAGAGCAACTGTGCTCATTAATTCAAGACTTTTCTATCAGTCACATCACCTTTGTGCTGCAACCACACATTTCAAAGAGGAAGAGGAAGATGGAGAAGGAATGGCTTCCTGTTAATCAATATCTTTAGGAAACGGTTAAGACCCTGAAAAAAAATTTGTACTTTAGAATACAGGCTAATGGCCACAGGACACACACAGAGTGATCAATTCTTTGCTATGCTGGGATAATTATTAACTTCCAGCAACCCAGCCCAGCTTAGTGGATTAACTCATGTGAGAAAAGTGATTTGAGGTGGGGAAAACTCTTCAGGAGCATTACTAATAATTATTTCCTCTCTTCCTCTTAACTTTCATCCAACCTACCCCAGATTTCTGAGGATGTTAAATCCAGAAGATCAATACCTGAGCACTTTCCTTACCTTTATGGGCATGCTGGAAAGGAGAGCTGGTGCTGGTGCCAGAGGTACCTGGGAGACTGGCGGAAACTCCAGAGGTAGCTCCCACACCTGCCAGGGGAACAAAGGTGCCATGAGTTCTTCTGAAGTTCCTTGGGAATGATCCCACCCTTGAGTGATTAGTAAAGGAGAGACTGCAGTGTGGGGGTGCAGGGGAGCCTCGGTTTTTTGAAGTGTCATCTGCTTCTGAGGAAATTTCACAGTTCTAGATGCTTCTTTTTTTCCCTAAACTAACCAATCAACCAACCAACCAAACCAAAACCAAAACATTTAATTGCCCCCTCAAACCAAACCCCAGCTTTCACAAACAAATGAAAGAAAGGGACTTTTCTTGTAAATGGGAATAAAGCATTGTAAAATCTATAAACAATTGTAAAACCATGGAGCTAACAGGAGATATTGGCTTGATTCCCATGTAGTGACAAGTGACTAATTCTTTTGGTTGCTGAGAGCCAAAATGTATTTTGCAGTTGTACAGAAAAATGATTTATTGAACACCCTTGTAATGGAGGTGAAGAGGGTTGTGGTGAGGAGGAGAATGGAAACTGATACTGTAGTAAGATGGAACACTGGGAATTTTGTTCTTTGAAAAAATTAATAAGTACAGATCTACCAAGCAGAGGCAAGAACTGGACAAGCAATGTGGTTTGTTGGGGATTTTTTTTTGTTTGTTCTTTGGTTGTTATGATCAATAAAAATACTCATGTCTATAAATTTCTTTCTTCTTTCCCCTTTTGTCTTCCTAGATATACATTAATTCAGTTAGTGTGATGAGGCCATGGAAAAGCAAGTTACAGATTAAGGGTAAAACCACAACAATCTCTGACAAATCATTTTATCACAGAATTTGACATTTGGAAGGAAATTCAGGAGCCATCTAGTCCAACCTCTGCAGAAACAGAATCTCTATCATAACATTATCAACAAGAAGGGGGCTTCTGCTTGAAGAGTTCCAATGAGGGGAAGCCCACTGTCTCTCATGACATGGCATTTTACTTTTAAACAATTCCTAATTATTGGGAAATTTTTCCTGACATCAAACTTAAATACGCTTCTTTGTAACTTCCACCCATTGCTCTTGGGGGAGGGGGAAAAGAGGGTCCTCTGGGGCTAAACAGATCAAGTATGACCCCCTCTTCCACATGATGGCCTGTCAGATAATTTTCCTCCCTCCCTTCCTTCCTTCCTTCCTTCCTTCCTTCCTTCCTTCCTTCCTTCCTTCCTTCCTTCCTTCCTTCCTTCCTTCCTTCCTTCCTTCCTTCCTTCCTTCCTTCCTTCTTTCCTTCCTTCCTTCCGTTCCTCTAGCCCAGTTTAGGAAAGATACTAAGATAGTGTTGGTTCACTTTAGGTCAGTCATTTTCAGTGCCAGTTGAATTATAGACACTTAAGGAATGTTTCCTGATTGATTGACACTTAAAATGAACATTTTTCAAAGAAAAAAAAATCTGGAATAGGGAAGTTTCTTTAAATATTCAGTGTTTAAACATCTTAGTGAAAACGTAGAAATTGTCCTCTTTCCCCTTCTAAATTACCCTGAAAGCATCATTTTATTTAATTTTTTGAAAGCATCATTTTAAAAGCAACAAAGAAATCTTCAAGGGGGATATTAAAGGAAATAATACAATAACTTTCAGATAATTATCTTGGACACAGGTTTTTTCACCCTTCTTATGTTGTGGACCATTGTGGCTGGTAAAGTTTATATACCCCTTTTCAGAAAAATGTTTTTTAAAGATAGGGCTCAGTTCACCAGCACACATACTAGAATTGGAACAACACAGAGGAGATTAACATGGCCCCTGTGCAAGGACATGCAAATTCATAAAGCATTCTGCATTTTTCAAAAAAGTTGCTAAATAATTGAAGGAATTGCTAAATTTCAATTAGAGGTTAATGAAAACAAATATTTTTTCCCATCCAAATTCACAGATTTCCCCCACACACTCTGAAATCCATTCTTGGAATCCTAAGTGATTCAAGGGTGCAAGTTAAGAACCCCTATTTTGGACACTAATCACAGGAAACCACAGAGAAAAAAAGTCTGCTTAATTCACCTGTCTAGTAAGCATAAGGGAAGGCATGCCTGGGGAGGTGATGTCAGGACATTTTGAATAATAGCTGCTTTTAGCACAAATGCAAACTGTACAAAATGCTTTAAGAGGAGTAGGCAAAAGAGCGGCAAGCTGGCTTATTTGGGCAGGTCCATGTCACAACTGAAAAATGGCAAATGCTATAATATTCTGCTGTTCTGCTAAGTACCATAAAGTCTCTCAGGCCCCAGCCCATCACTCAGGTTGGACAGGAAATTAAACTGTCTGCTAGTATATGAAAAATGTCATACAGCTTGCTAAGAAGCAAAATATACATGCTCTTTAAATAACGAACCTTAATGTTATGAAACATTGCATAGCATGAAACAGTGCTCTATCAAGGAGATGATATATGCACTTTCAAGCTAATAACTTTGCAACCAAAATGAGTTTCAAAGGACGTTACTTCTAAAAATGGGGATTTTAAAAAGAGTCAGAGAATCAAACTTGCCCAGAATGTCAAGGGAAGGGATATGGTTTTCTACTTTGTCATCTGTTAAATCCAGACCCAGATTTGAATTTTATAAAAGTCTCAAACAGAGTAATTTATTAAAGCTGAGTCCTTTCAAAATCAAATGGAAAAGACCTTTTGAGAGATTTATATAGGCTTAAAACAAATCTTCAGGGTCTGTTCTTGAGTCCATAGATTCTTCATAGATTCCTGCTCTTTGCCCCTTTATCTCCTGATGGGAGACTTTCTTAAATATTCCACCTAGCTGTCCTATTCCTTGAAATCTTATTGAAACAAGGGATCCATCACGGAAACTTGCTCTACCTCAACTTTACCCATTTCTTTGAAAAGATTCTTTCAACCTGACATTAACAATCCTATTGTCATCCCGTATTGTTTCTAAATTTCTTATTAATTTTCCCCCTTTCCTTCCTTATTCTTGACTTTGAGAATTTTTATTGATTTTCTATCAGCAATGGGAATAAAAGGGTAATTTAAGCAGATTAAAAGTCAGACAGGCTTCCTTCCCTTCCCCCAAGGAAATCATAGCCAGAATGTAGGAGAAGATAATACAACTGGTTATAGGAGTAGAATTGGTTAATCCATCCATCCTCCCTTGGTTATCTTCCATTATGCCCAAAGAAAAATATTTTCAAAATGTCTGGCTGAGGTGAATAAAGGACTTAGCCTGGCCATGATAAAAAAAAATGAGTCTATCTATCCTAAAAATTCACTGAATCACAATAATAGTTTGACAAAAGGTTGAGTGAGGAGGAAAGCTAAAGCTCAAATGCAGTGTGTAGATTTCATTTATTTGTTTTTCTCCTTGGTCTCTATTTCCATAGGGTCACACATTTAGAGCTGGCAAGAATCTTAGAGGTTGCTGAATCCAACTTCAACATAACTTGAAGTAAGTGTTAGAGACAAGATTTGGTTCTGGTATTCCTGACTCCAAATCCTTTTCTTTATCCATTGTACTACGTAATTTATTTGGTGTTGAGGTTACTACTTTTGTCCCTATGGAGGAGGAGAGGGAACACTTTGTTGGAGAGCCACCTTTGGAGTGAAAAAAGAGAAAAGTGTTGTCTACTGCTTTCCACATTGATTATCCCTTTATCTTGAGTGTTCTTAGGAGTCTCTTTGGAAGAAAAGTGAATTTGTCAGTAACTGAGTTCCAAGCATACACCAACCTCCAACTCCCCTGCCAAGATGGGTCACGGATTTACTGTTGAGAAGCAAACACTAGTGGCTAGAATACTCAGCTCAATTATTTCAGGTTGACATGAGTCAGATCAGCTGACATTTATTAAATATCTACTATGTGCCAGGCATTGTGTTAAATACTAGAGATACAAGAAAAGCAAAAAAGACAAGTCCCTGATTTCAAAGAACTCATAAGTCTAACTGGAGACAATTTACAAACTAGGAAAAAACATAATATGTGCATGTGTGTGTGTGTGTGTGTGTGTGTGTGTGTGTGTGTATATATATATATATAGAGAGAGAGAGAGAGAGAGAGAAAAGACATTCACAAATATATATGTATATATATATGTATATGTCTCAGAATGAAGACATTAAGATTGAGAAAGGCTTTTTTCAGAAGAGAGCACTATAGCTGGAACTTGAAGGAAGCCTTGAAAGGCAGGAGGCAGAGAAAGGAAGAATAACATTCAAGGCCTGGGGGGGACAGTCAGTGAAAGTGCCTAAAGTTGGGAGATGTGTGCAAGCAAGAAGACCAGCTAAAATCCATGCTATTAAGACAACTGCCTAACTCCCAACAATTGCTTTATTCTTCAGAAAGTCTAAATACAAAGCAGTGACTGTGACTAATCAAGCAAAATTTCACTTTCAATTGAAAGTCCCCTCCCGTGATTAAGGAGATTTGTTCATATAAAACAGTTCAAAGGATCATTGCTAAATGGAACTTTGTGGTTGTTTAGTTGTGTTCAGTTCTTCATAACCTCATCTGGGTTCCTTGGCAAAGACACTGGAGCGAGTGCTTTACCACTTCCTTCTTTAGCTCATTTTACAGATGAGGAAACGGAGACCACTAAGTGACTTGCCCAGGACCCCACAGCTAGTAAATGTCTGAGGCTGGATGTGAACTCGGGAAGATGAATTTTCCTAATTCCAAACTCACTAGTCTGTCCACTGCACCCCCTAGCTTGCCTTTGGAAGAGACCTTAAAGTCTATCTAATTTAATTACCTCATCTGCAGATAGTAAACTGACAAATTTAACTACCTCATTTGCAGATAGTTAAACTTAGTATCAAGACTGAATGACTTGACTAACATTACACAAAATAATGAGTAACAGAATCTGGATTTGAACTCTCGTCCTCTGACTCCAAGTCCAAAGCCAGTGAATATGCTAACACGTGTTTTATGCAACATTTGTGTAGCATCAGGCCACACCCTATCCAAGTTTAACTGATATCACGCAGGAACAAAAGTGATCCTGAGAACTAGCTTCAGCCAAGCCCAAACTTCCTTTTCAAAGCAAACAAGTCATTAAAAAAAAAAAAAAAAAATCATCCACTAATGTTTTGGTAAGATAATCAATAAAGGCCCTCAGGATCCTGGGCAGCATAGGAAGGGGCTTCTCTCTGTGTCCTGTCCTTTCTTTCTGGCCAAGGGTTGTAGGCTGAGGGAGTATGGAAAGAGAACCGCTCAGAAGTCCAAGCCTGTAGTTCGGGGAGGGGGCTGAGACCTTGGCCCACTATGAACTTTCTTAGCGTCCTCTGGCAAAAGTTGATTAAACAATTATTGTGCCAAACAATTCTTGCAGGCTGCAACAAGTCAACAATAGTTTTTCTTAGCCTGAACCAAACAGTCATAGACTCTATGAAGCTTTGTCTGCCCTTTGGATTAAGTGACAGGTTGGGGCACGCCAGCTCCCTAGTTGAATCCACATTTTTCCCCCTTTTCCCCTTTCTACAGCTGAACTCTAGCTTATGTTAATTGAACAATTCTTGCTCTGTTCTTTTGGGCTCAGTCGAAGTTATCAGACACACTCCAGTGGCTCATTTATCCCTCAATTCTAATGAAGAAATGTTGCATTCTGAGTGGAAGACAGAAAGATGGGTGGGAGAGAGCAAATGGTCAGATTGTGGGAAGGAAAGGTCTCTTTCCTTATTAATCTAAATGGTATTTTTAAACTTCTGACCTTGAATTAAATAAGCAACTCTTCACCTCCTGATCATATATATCTTTGCTTTCCTCCTATATAAGAACCTTTCAGACTGTTTTCCATCCCTCCACCTGAAAAGTGTTACAGTCACGCAAAAATCTCCTAACAGCTCTTGGAATGGGGTTAGATGCTCCCCAATGCATTTTAACCAGCGTGATGCAGGTGTTGAGAATGGCTTCCCGGTCCAAAGGAGGGGAAACTGAATGGTACTAACATCCTTACCTCCTTCCATCGGCAACTGAGAAAAGGGCTGAGAGCTATTTCCACATAAATGGCCTCTTTTCATGATAGCTAAGTAGCCAAGAATGGAATTAACCTCACAGTGGAAGAGGTCAGGGATGGGGTGAAGAGGCAATTCTAAGGGAAAATATGTTACAGTTCCTCAAAAACTTGTGTATGTAGTTTATTAAAGTGCCTGATGTTCTGAAGAAGGGATTGAAGGACAGTGGGGAAAACGAAAAGCAAGGGATGGATTTTAGGCAATTTAGTATGTAGCAAAAATAAAAGTACAGGTAAAAGCAATGGTTTGGAAAGAACTGAGACTGGTGTCTGAGGATTTGAGTTCAAATTCTATCTCCAATGATTACTCCTTTGAAAGATATTGGGCAATTGCTGAACCTTCTTAGACCTCAGTTTCCTCATGTGTAAAATCAGGGGTTGGATTAAATGGCTTTTGAGGTCCTTTTCTGTGCGAGATGAGTCATAGGTCAAAATCACTGACTAGTTGTGAGACTTTAGATAAATCACTTAACCTCCCTTGCCCAGGGTTTTATAGCTAAAATATAGGTGGTAGGATTTGAAGCCAGATTTTCCTGACAAGGTCAAATGTCCTGTCTTCTGCATCACATTGCCTTTCCTCCAGGACATAACTAGGGACCTCAGAGAGTGTTCAGAGGCTAAATTTTGTGAAAAATCACCTTAGGATTGAGTCTGACGGAGCTCTGAGCAAGGTATAATGGTTTGACAAATAGCTAATTGTCCAAGGAGATGAATCATTCATGCCATGTACAGATGAATAAGTAATAGAGAATTAATTTATTTTAATACTTCATTTATTTTAATAACAACATACTTTTCTGAGAGGCCATTAAACTGGCAAAAATCAAAAGTCCCCAGTGGCAATTTTTGGATATTGTGCTTATTTTCAAACTTGCTGTGGAAAATTCTTTAAATAAACTTTGCTTTATTAGTTGACATTGAGAACTTGCCCCTATCTTTTTTTTTTTCTCTCCTTTGCTCCTTTTGTAATTAATAATATTACATTTTCTGGTGCCCTGTAAGCACTATTGGGTTTTCCCATCTGAACTGCCACTGAAACCTCCTCTATGTATGTTCCCCCCTCCATTAGAAAACATGAGCCTTAAGAGAAGGGATTGATTTGTTTTTTGATTCATATCTCCAACATTTTGCATAACATAAGCATTTAATAAATGTTTTCACATACATCCATTCATCCATCTATCCATTCATCCATTTATCCATTTATAGATAAAGCAACTGGACAGCCTGAATGTTTCACCAGCAGCCAAGAAATGTTAAAATACCCAGATGAAGAGCTCTAACAGGTGTTTGGAGCATCTATGGGAAGACAAGGATAGGAATCTCCTGGGAGGAGAAAGAATGATCAGAACCACTACAATATCTGTCCCCCAGCAGTAAGAACACCGAGCCAATGAGGTATTGAAGCCTGTTCTCTGCAACATTGATATCCACTAGTTCCCAAAAGACATATAATGCACCTACTTATTTCCCAAAACACGTGAATCTTATCTAAGGCCAGAGTTGGGGATGGGCAGAGTAAAGAGGGGTTAGAATCTCTTGCTATGAAAGGCTCAGAGAAACAGGTCATGTGACTGAGTGTTATTTCCTCTCAGAGGGCATATTTGTGTTGAAAGAACCCCAAAGAGGAGAATATGAAGGTTCTAAAACACCAGAGTGTGGGGCAGTATGTTTTAAAGGCATTTATTGCTATTCCCTCCCATTTGAACCTGGAAAAGTACATCCCCTCAGCCCTTAGCCCAACGTGATCCTCTGATGTGTGGGCCCTAGAGAAGGCCTGGATAACTTACAGTACAGAAGATGAGTTAATTTTGTAGAATTAGGGAGTTCACTTTTTTCTCCTTTTGCCAACTCTGTGACTTCAGACTGCCAGGTAAACCCAAGCTCTGTTCCTATCTGGTCCTTTGATTTTTAGCAACGGCACAGTTTGCAAAAATCAAGAACTAGACATTTTTGCTGGGCTAGAAAATGCATAAAAAAGGAAAAAAAGACTTTTTTGATGGCATTAGGAAGCTGTCCAGCTAGGACCTTCTCCCTACTTGCCCCTATTTACCAGTATAGGATGTCGATACTCTTGACGCCATGGATCTCCCTACCCCTAGAACACCAGCATCTTTCACCTTTTCATAAGTAGGTGTTACAGTTTTTACATGTGTGCTAAGCCTATTATCAATGAGAATAATTGGGCAGATTTTGTCAAAAAAGTGCCAACTTTGGGCCTTGGATGTGGTTTTAAAGAGCGTGCCAATGAATGCACCTGCAGTATAAGGTGAATCGAAAAGAGCCAGTTTCTCTAGATCTTTTGTTAATTATACGTGAAAGTTTTGGGGGAGCAGGGGAAAAATCCCCAAAGGAGGCAAGCACCTGCCCCTCCTGCTCCTCCTCCTCTTATTCCATGCACCGCTTTGGGGTTAAGAACACACTTCAATATTCCAAAGCACGCTTGACGTCCGACTCTTGTCCATGTACTCCTGGAAGTTTGACAGTGGGACTCCATCCGATGTGCTAATGGCCCTCCTTGACTTTTCTTGATATCACAAGGATATCAATAGAGCACAAGGATGTCCATAAGTTATCTCAGCACATATGAGCAGCCCATCTTTTTTATACTTAAATTTCTTTGATGACATCCTTTTTTTTCTCTGTAGTTCCTTATTTGTGAATTGGAATTTTAAAAGCACTTTAAAAAAATCTTGTAAGACTGCTCAGTTTAGATAAAAAAACCACAACTGGTAACAAGCATGGTGGCAGACACTGTAATACTTCTTTTGGGGGGGGGGCTAAACTGGTGGATTGTTTAAACCTAAGAATTCTGAGCTGCAGTTGGGCTAAAGTCAATCAGGTCTTCTCACTAAATCTAAAAGTTGATATGGTAAGCTCCAGGAACAGGCCTAGGGGCACCAAGCTGCCTCAGGAGAGGTAAACTGAAAATAGTGGGTCAATTTCTATGATGCTCAGTGGGGGGGGTAGGCCCCACTATATATATGTATATGTATATATACATTTATGTAATATATATGTTATATATATGTGTAAAACTTTAATAGCTAAAAATTACATTAATACTTTAGGACACCCTGTGTGTATGTATATGTGCATGCACACACGTGTGTTTGTGCATGTGTATGTGTATCTATATACTAACAAATAGAAAAATATGCAATGAGGGGGAAAGGACTGGATAATTACTATATACAGATTCTTCTATAATGTATCATGGAACAGAGACAATCCCTGAGGCAAGGGCATGATCTTGGAGGTTACCTAAGAGCTTCTAAGATTAGGCTGGCTTTGGCAGCTGGACAGCATCTTTCTGGACATGGAAAAGAGTAGTTGAGGTAACTGGAGAGAGGATCTGGAATCTACGCTGCTTTGTTTCAAGCCTCATGAAAATGACTATTTTTAAATAGAGATCTATAAGCCAACTTGGCTTCTCCATTTGATTTATGTGGCAGCTTTCCCTCACCTACTACCTACACATATCAGGGATGTACAATTATAATTCTTTGGAGACTGTAGTGTTCCAAGACTGGTAGCCATCAGTAACCCCTTGGTAATTTCCCTCAAATTTCCTGGTATTCTTAGGGTTCTTTTGGTAACTTTGATGGGTTTGAATTACAAAGAGTTAGTTTAAGGCTTTTCATATGATTGTACTTACAAAAGTTCTTGATCCTTCAGAAAAAGTCCTATTTAGGAGTATAGATTTATACCCAGATAGACAGAGAAGCTTATGAACCTCATTGATAGGCAGAGAACAGTAACTTCAGCTTCAGGTGCACATAACAAGTTTTCATTATGTCTTTGGAGGGGAGGAGGACTGAACTCAGGTTTCATGATTTAGTCTAGTGTTCTGTTCTATATGTTCTACTCTGAAATTCTATTTACTCCAAATCTCCTCATTTTAGGGATGAGTAGAGAAGTAAAATAACTTCCTCAAAGATCACTGCTGGTAGCAGAATGAGATTGAGTTCTGGGCGTCTGTATCCATGTCAGTATGAATCTCTAGCATAGTGTCTAGCACAATAGGTCCTTAATAAATGTTCACTGATTGATTTCCATCAGTCATGCTGCACTACTTTCTTTCTGTAACTTTAATAATAATATGTTATTGCATGTTTAACACATGTTTTAAAAGGTGCAAATGTTAAGGTTTTATTTCATTATTTTACTGAGGACATGCCTAACAAAATTAGTCATCAAATGAACAAGTCTAAATTCCCTGGAACTCAGTGAATTCAGTCTTCTTTTCCACTGTAACTTCTTACTGAAACTAAACCTTGTTTTCAGGGCTAATGTCAAACACTTATGACTTGCCTCAAAGATACACAAGTGCAGAAGTTGGGTAAACCTGAAAAGAATTCTCCCCAGGAAAAAAACAACCACAAAATATTTTTCTTATTTTCTAAATAGGAAGAAATGATTTTTAAATAGAGAGTGAGTTTGTACAACACTGTCAAATTATGAATTTATTGGTAACATATTTGGGTTTGAATTATATTGGCTTTCTCATTTGAGAACTAGTTGGTGGTGGTAGCCAGTTTCACTATTAGTCATTATGATAACCTGCTGGGAAGCCCACAAGTTTCCCTTAATTTGTGGAATCATTTACATATCGAGGTGTAGACAAACTCAGATTTAAAAAGCAAGCAAATCCATCATCACCATGTTTGTCTACTTTAATGCTTTTGAAGACCTGCCAACAGGGAGAGGGAGATTGCTCTATCCCACTCTTCAGATACTCCTGCCTCAATTCACAAGTCACTTTGAGCTGCTGAAAAATGCTGCCAATAGAGCTTCACAATATTGAAAGTAGAGGGAGAGAGGAGATATTTTTCTATATTCCCCCTTTTCTCTTCTTCCTTTTCTGAACTTTTCTACTATACCACTACTAAGTCAAAGTCACAAAAAAAGAAAGAGGAAAAGGATCTATATGTATAATATATTTATAATTTCTCTTTTCTTGGTATCTAAAGATCAGAAACTACAGGAGTGTTTTCTTCCTGGGAAACTGGTTAATAAATTTTTATATAAATGTAATGGAATATCATTGGACCATAAGAAATGATGAAATGGAGAATTTTAGAGGGAAAGTGGGAAAGTCTTTACAAAACACATGCAGAGCAAGGCGAACAGATTCATAAGTTTCTACAATGTAACTTTGCAAGAATTTTAGAATTTAGAAATCAGAATGTGAAATGATGAATACTAAGGAAGGAAGACAAAATATACCACTCACCTCCACACAGAGAGGTGATGGAATTAAAATAAGGAAAGAAACATAACATTTTAAGACAGGGCTAATATGGGAATTTTTTTCTTTTTTGCTAGACAAAGCAGCTCTGAATAATTTCTTTCAATTTACTCAATTGGTAGGGTTGTAGGAGGAACAGACTAAAATATTTTTTGCATAAAAATAAAAAATAATAGACTATTATCAAAAAAGTTGTTCATTATCTTATTCTCTATCTGTCATAAGGCAGTATCCTGTGAAAAAAGGAATGGTAAAAGGTTGTTTCATTCTTTTATGCACTAGAAGTCTTGCAGGTTTCTAAACACCTCAATTCCTAAAACTTCAGAAAGAGGACACATTGAATGTGCATCAGGCTCATTTCTCTTGGAAAGAATGCAAGTGATACTTACTTATATTATGATTATGATTATCATTGTAATATAATGATATAATTAATATTATTAGTTTTATTTATTTAAATATGCAAAATGAACCCAAAAGAGCAACTTACATTCTTTGGTGTTAGGGGGTGCCAGTAAGCAGGAGTAGCAAACCATTCCATAGATATTCCTTGGTCTGTTTTCCAGCATGTAGTAACTGCACCAAAGGCCAAAACAAGACAAAACAAATAATGTAGGTGAGAGAGCATAAAGACATAAATAGCTGAGCAGTGACCAATTACAGTAAGAGATAAAATCTCTATGATTTAGCAGGCTCTTTATTGCCATTTGATGACCCTATCAATTTTGACTGATTATTTCCAGCTTTGATCTTTCCAACCAGTTCCACGACAAAAGCAGTTAATCCCACATATGCAATACGAATCAGGAATGTTGCTTAACTAACCACTTTCTGGCCAAAGCGTTCCAACTGGGGCTTTTTGGCTTACCCTTAAGTGGAACTTCTCCTCATGAACAGGGCATATGTAATGTCCTTGAGATACTGGTTACTTCAAATTTGTTTTTGAATCCCCAGCTCCTAGTACTGCCCATCTGGGGGGGAACCAGACCCATGATTTCATTGGTTCAAGAATTACTTTTATTTTCTCCATACAGACTGGCACCTACTTTTTGACTTAATGAAGTAATCTTTGAGAGTCTTTTCAGCTCTGACAGAGCATGACATGCTCAGGTTCATATAGTCAGTATGTAGCAGAGCCAACATCCAGGGTTGGTTCTCTGTCCATTATATAAAGCTGCAGTGCACATAGTAGGTGCTTAATATAGATTCTCTGAACTGAAATGAACTTCCTCCAACTATGTATGAAAATCTTCTTTTTGAATTCTTCTTGCTGTTGATTTGTTTGGCATTGTGTATGTGGATCTGATGGGTTCACCCTAATTTTCCTCAGTTTCCTTATCTGCAAAATGAGCTGGAGAAGGAAATGGCAAACCACTCCAGATCTTTGACAAAAAAACCCCAAATGGCATCAAGAAGAGTCGGACATGATTGAAATGACTGAACACTATGTAGCTCTTATTATCACCATCAAAAATAAACACTTATTAAGTGCTTATTATGTTCAGAGTCCTTTGACTAGTGTTGCTTCAGTTCCAACCTGGGAAGAAAAACCCTTTGGAAGAAAGATAATCCAGTTTATCTGAGTTGTCAATAATGGTGGCAGGAATTAGAAACACTGCTATTTGATTGTTTCATGTACATCTCCGGGGGTCAGTTTTTTAAAGAAGCATGAAAATCAATCTAAATTTAGCCTTTCCTCCTCAGAGGGCAGTTTCTAGTCTTAAACAATTATATAATTATAAAACTTTAATTGGAATATGGAAAGGAGATGACATAGACCTCAACAATTTATCACAGTGCTAGGCTAAAACTTTTTGCATTCTATATCCCAAAGTGACATTTGCTCTGCCATACATCCATGGGACTTAATCTTAAAAGATGGACCCAATAATAAGAGTAAATGGCTAAAGGATCTATTCCTTCTAGTACAATCAGTGGTAAAACTATCCCTGCTGTTCTTGTTCCCCTCTGTAATGTTTAGTACATAGTAAGTGCTTAATAAATGCTTTTTTCATTCATTTATTCTTTGTCAAAGCAGGTGGTTTTCGTCTTTTAGAGCCTGAATTTGTTTCTAACCACTGGCTTTGGCTCCTGTCTCAGTGTGCGCAAGTTTTCCAGAAACATAAACATTCAGCAGAAGATCATGAATGTTATTTATCACAATCTGAAAAGTATATTAAATAAAGAGAATGAGTGCCAACATTTCCCTTTATTACAATTCAAGAAATGAAAAATCTTTCCCTGCTATTGGATTTTTCCATTGTTGTTGTTTAATCATTTCTTTTACTCCCCCTTTTTCCCTATCGGCTTTATAAAGAGACAGACATCCAGCTGACAGCAGTTATTACTGACAGCTTGATCTCTGCAGTGGTGGTTGTGTAGGAATCTAAACTCCAGACCTTAATAAATTTGGAACATTACCAGTAACATTATTATAATAATTGTTTTGCCTTTCTCCAATGGGTTTTTTTTTTTAAATCTTAGGATCCTTTTGTTTCTCATAAACATTAATTAATCAGTATGCAAAACATTTCTCTATGACACACAACTACTAGTCTTGTTGTCTGCATTTAACCCTTTCTGGAAAGAGACCAGCTAGGAGCTGTTCTCCAGTTCTCAAACACTCTACCCTAAAAGAATGTCCATCCTTTTTCCTATGAGGCAGGAAGCAATATAGACAAAATTATGAATATTCACACAGAATTACAGAATTGAGAATTGAAAGGCACTTCAGTAGCCACCCAGTCCAATCCATACCCAAAATGAAGCCATACAATTACAAATGTCTATCCAGATTCTGCTTGAAGGCCATAATGAAATAAATTATCTTTGGAAACAGTTCATTTTACTTTAGGATAGTACTGTTAGAAAGTTTTTCCAGATATCAACCCAATGCTCCTAATTAATCCCTCTGAGGTCAAAAAAGAAAAAGTTCAATTTTTGTTCCTCATGATAGTCCTTTAAATACACGAAGACAGCTGTCATGTCTTCCAATCATCTCTTTGTCAGGTTAACTAGGTCTAATTCCTCCAGCTAATCCATATTTGAAAACATTCAAGACCCTTAGTTATCTTTTTTTTAATTAAATTTTTTTCTTAGTCATTTTGATGAATTATCTACTTTGTTTTTGGAATAGATTTCCCTAATAGGAACAAGAAGTTTTGCCCTGTAGGAGAATGGTCATACTAGGTAAGTTTTAAATTTACTTAACAAGTACTGATCAACTACTGAATCACTGAGCTGAAAAAGGAGCTCACTT
The DNA here is from genome assembly GCF_048593235.1 of Sminthopsis crassicaudata. Taxonomy (NCBI): domain Eukaryota; kingdom Metazoa; phylum Chordata; class Mammalia; order Dasyuromorphia; family Dasyuridae; genus Sminthopsis; species Sminthopsis crassicaudata. Next base: position 176,102,403 of record NC_133619.1, on the reverse strand, counting down.
CTCATTTAGTGTACTTCATCTGCCCTTGGACAAAAACCACACCTAAAGCATCTTAAGCATATAAAGATCTATGCCATTTAAAAATAACTCCCAGGAAGGATAGTCTATATATCTCTTGTTTAACTATGTTAGTGTTTAAGTTTTTATTGTTGAGAATGCTTTACTATTTATATTTAATGGAACTAGTATTTCTATTTTTCTTGACCTGTTTTTGATGGAAATGGAAAAGTTTTAAATAATACTCTATAATAGTCCACCAAAGAATTTGACAGTTATTAATGAGGCTAGTCATATCTTCTTTATGCTAAACAATCTCAGCAATTATATAGTAGAGAGAGCTCTGGAATTAGGGTCAGAGAATCTAGGTTCAAATCTCAGCTCTATTTGCTCCCCTCTGTATGTTAGTTTCCTTATTTGTAAAATTAGGCATTTGGACTAGATGATTTTTCAGGAACCTTCCAAATTAAAATCTACAATCCTTTGAACCTCTCTGTATAGTCTAACTTCCAATTTATTATTATTAGGCTATGTCTAGAGAAGACATTCTCTAAGTTTTCTCTTTTTTGGGGGTGTAGAGGAATAAGAAAACATTTATTAAGCCTTTATTATGCACAAAGGGTTGTATGTAGGGGTGGAAAGAAATAGGGGCTACCTTTAGGCAGAATGGTGGCTGGTAAAGAGATGGCTAGAAAGTGAGGTTAAACTTGACTAAAGCTAGGTTTCTATATAATAAGTGACTGAGGCAACTATCAAAGGTGAGCTGAGTGGGGGAGATAGAACAGGAGTCCCAGATACAAAAGGGTTCTAAGGCTTGACATTTTGATCTGATGGCATGAGAGTTAAATTACTAAGTATTCAGACTCTCTCTTGAGGCATACAGCTCAGAAATGAATAGTTTAAATATGGTCCCTTGGCTCCCTTTTATTTAGGTGACCAATTTTCCCTTAAGTCAAAAAGGCACAGATAGGTTTTTCCTTTCACTTGACATACTTGGTTGGAAATATGACTTATAATGGGCACCCCTGGGGTCTTGCTACATCTCTCTAAAAATGTTGAAGCATAGAAATGACCAGTTGGTTCATTTCCATTTTTCTCATATTGATGCATTCAAGGGCAGAGGGGTAAAATATGTCAAATCAGAAAACTGAGCATCTTTAGTACATAAGCAGATGCCTGAGAAGTGGTTTTGAAATCTGACCTCTCCTCCTTTTCTTTTCTTTTCCTTTTTTCTTGTACTTTCAACCCCTGGTCCACCCACTGAGTCCTTCTAGGTAGGAAAGCCCCATATACTGGCTATTGTTCAAGAGAGAGCCACTGACACATATTGATGCACAGCAAAGCCTGTAGTGAATGAGGAAAGAGACTTTTGCCAAACCACAATCAAGAATGGAAGGCCAAAGATACTTCTGGAGTTATAAAAATAAATAAAAGGTAATATAGATCCATAGCTTAATGGCCACAGTGGATTGAGGAAAGATAAACATCCTTTCATAAATCTAATTAAACTAACCTGCCAATTCTTTTTCTCAATTCTTCCTAGTAAAATATCATGGAAGATTAAGTTTTGTTCTCTAAAGTGAGAGCACAAAATAAGGAAATGGGATGCCCTTATCATCTTTCATCATTATTTAGTTTAAACAGCATTTATTAAGTGTCTACTATGAACAAGGCACTATATTAGGTACTTGGAATGTTGATAAAAATCACCAAAGATGGAATTTCAAGAGGGGAGAGAAGGGAAGTAGTTATTTATAATGTGCCTTGAATTCAAAAGGATGGCTTAGGGAATATTGGAAAACATAAAGACATAAGACATAAAACTTAGTACTAAGGAAGAAGCTGGAACTAAATGACATTATTTTAGATTTGGGTTGCCATGGGTAGCAATGGCTCAGAACTAACCTGGAAACTGAATATTTTTTTCCTCTTCCTCCCTCCCCTATTTCCTTTAAGAGAGAAGAATGTAATCAGCTAGAAAAAATGAGAAAGAATGGGATTAGGTCCATATACAAAGGGATTAACTTTAGCAAAGAGAAGGGCCACTTTTCTGTCAGAGATTAAGGGAAATGAGGAAAGAGTGGGCAATGATGTCAAAAGGTTTTTAGATTAAGAGAATGGGAGAAGAGAGAAGTCATATTAAATGGCCACTTTTTATTGGGTCTACTTTTACAGGTAAGGGTATTTCTCTCACTGACATAGATTGCAGCCTTTCTTTGCCTTTACATCCTGTGTAATTTTCCCATAATTCTCCATAAAGGTACTCAATATACTGAAAGTCTCCTTTTTGATCTTCTTAAATGAGAATATTCCAAAATAAAACTCAGTTTGCCCAACTTTTGCAATGACATAATTCTTTTTCCTTGTTCTTTTTTTCCTTCTGAAGTGCAAACTGCTACTGGAAATGGATAGCAGTCTGCCCATACTTATGGCTTGAGCTTCTTCCCATTGATGTTAATTACTTGTAATGTTAATTTTTCTGAGACCTTGGTGCTTTATGATTTCAGCCACATAAAACTTGGCTGGAAATTTCTAGATAAACTTATGTCAGTACAAGTTTACCACTTTACTTATATGCTCATTGCACCATCTGTATTGCCTAGTTGCACCAGATGGTAGAATTATACGCTGGTAAAACAACCAGAAAAATGGATTGATATGATGGTCAGCATCTGGACCAACAATGTCTGAAAGAAAATCTATTTGTTGGTTGATGTGCATTTCTGGCTTATAAAGAAATCTTCTGGAATTTTGCCTCTGACTAGTTCTTATTCCTAATTTTCAGCCATGGAGAGGGGGGAAAGGGGCTGTCATAACTCATAAAGGGAAGTCTTTCATACACTATATAGTTATTATTTTCTTTCATATGCCCATTTGTGGCTGAGAGGGTCCTTTTTCTGTTGGCACGAATGCAATCAATCCATGATAGAAATATGGCTAAGTATATCTACCAGTAAAGGCAATGGAAAGAATATTCAAAAAATATCTTGGGAGAAAATATAAACACATTTAAAAATAATTAGAATAAAGTTTATTCCATTCCACTGCTCTCCAATTTCTTCTCATATTCTTATAAGGACATTATTTTGTCAAAGTGGCTTTTATTGTATCACATAGGCTAATGCTTGTATAATTTTTCCAGACACCTCCACACCTGCTTTTCAAAAGTAAATTTTTATTTAAAGAATGGTTCTCTATTGCCCAGGCTGGAAATGTAGGATCTACTCATGGACCAGCTCCCTTTATTGATTGGCATAGAACTTTGACTTGGACCATTTGGCCCTTCGTAAGCCACACTGCTCCCATGGGCTCACCATATCAATGCCAAATTTGCTGCAGACACCCTCTTGGCATAGCTAGCTGCAGCTCAAAACTCCCAAGTTTAAGAGATTTGCCAACATCAGCTTCCCTCATAGATTTACTTGCAGGAGTGTACCACCATGCCTGGTTTTTTTTTCCAATTTTCAAAAGCAGACTGAAGGACAGACTTTCTGCATCTCAGAAGCCAAACCAAACCAGGGCAATTTTCCAGTTTTATCATGTAGTAGTCACCCAGAAATGTTGAATTGAACTGAATTGAATTAATAATATGGATTGTATTATTTTTCTTATTGATCTTGTTGCTTTTGAAAGGTAATAGTCCAGAGTTCTGGTACAATTTTATTCTACTCATTCTCTTTTTTATTCTAATTTTCCTCTCCCCTTCTGTTAATGAAGTACCAAACTATGCTCCCTATTTCTAAGTGTAAGCACACATAGATATGTGTATAATACATATTTGTATATACACACGGATACATAAACATACATATCAATTGAATGATTTTATATATTTCTATTATAGAGATAGCAGAATTATTCACTTCTCTCTCTCTCTCTCTCTCTCTCTCTCTCTCTCTCTCTCTCTCTCTCTCTCTCTCTCTCTCTCTCTCTCTCTCTCTTTCTCTCTCTCTCTCTTTCTCTCTCTCTCTCTGTCTCTGTCTCTGTCTCTCTCTTTTTCTCTCTCTTTCTCTCTCTCTCTCTCTCTTTCTCTCTCTCTCTCTCTCTCTCTCTCTCTCTTTCTCTCTCTCTCTCTCCTTCTTTCGCTCTCTCTCTCCTATCTCATTTTTCTTTCTTTCTTTTTTTTTGAAGAGCAAACTTTTCAAGCATATTTATACCTTTTCCTTTAACCCATTCCACAGTAATGAATTACTGTGGAATGATAGCCCTTACTTTATTTTCAAACTGTTATCTGAACATTTCAGGATACATGATCTGGAGCTTTTAAAGGACTTTAGGGATCATTTAGTTTCGTTTCCTCATTTTTGCAGTGAAGAAACTGAGGCTTAAGGAGGCAGAGTGATAAGCATCAGAAGTAGAATTTGAAGCTAGATCCTTAAACTCCATAGTCAGAGTTTTTACAACTGTCTTCAATAAAATATGAATAATAATCTCTTGAATTCATATAATTATTTCATTTTCCAAATCATCCTCCAATGTGGTTCTCATGATAATTCTCTGAAGGGTTAACAGGGGCACGTAGCATTAGTTAAGTTTTACAAATAAGGAAACATACCCAGAATGATTAAGTTATTTGACTAGCTAAATGATTGTAGCAGAGTTGTCCTTTGTAGAATCCATATTTCCTAAATCCCAGATTGGAATGTTAATATTAGAATTGTCTCTCAAATAATACTCTAAATGACTGAATTATCCATTATAAAAATTGTATTTTCATCAGGGAAAGTCCACAGATGTCTCATCTCATTCTGGAGGGCTTCCCTTATATAGAATTCAAGATTTTCTCTGGAAAAAGAAAGTATATTCAACAATATTTGGTTCTTACCCAGGGAGGCAAGGTCCACATTCTGCATCATTCTCCATGTCACCAGGAGTTAAAACAGTGGCTCGAAAGAAGCCTTCACAGTCCCTGTGACGCCTACATATCTGGTAGCCTCCTTTGGAGAACTTTTCCGAAGGGCAGGGAACACAGCCATAGTCGTCATCTTTGGTACCATAGCCACAGGTCTGTAACAGAAAGAAAATCCAGGAATTCCTCAAGGTTCAATGCTTTATTTGTAACAGTACCAAAGAAGTCCTATTGTTTGCCTCTGTGGCTTTACTTCTGGCATCAATGGCAGGCCGCATACATCCCACCACTTAGTCTGCCTGCTGCCATGCTCTGGGGCATGACCTCAGGTTTTGCATTTCATGCATCCTTGCTTCCTTTGCCCCATCTACTTGTTCATGGATCTCTCCATCTTCTAGCCTTAGCCACAATCCCTCCAAAGAGCCCTAGAGATTTCTCTGGCTCCTAATTTCGGAGATAGATCCTTTTGTTCAAATCTCTACTTAAAGATTTATATACATGTTAGAAAACATCTTTTACTATTCTGAAGGATTTATGAAGAAAAATGCTATCCATACCCAGAGAAAGAACTGATTGTGTTTGAATACAATTTGAAGGATACCTCCCTCCTTTTTTAACTTTATTTTTCTTGAGGGTCTTTTTGGAAGGAGTATCTATATTTTCTTTTACAACATGATTTTTATAGAAATGTTTTGCATAATTTCGCATGTGCCTTCTTAATGTGGAGATGGGGAAGGAAGAAAGGAGAAAAATCTGGAACTCAAAGATTTAAAAATAAATGTAAAACATTGCTTTACATGTAGGTTGGAATAAATAAAACATTTTTCGAAAATAAAATGTCTTTTATAGATATAGGTTTTTTGGTTTTTTTGTTTGTACTGTGATTTCATTATATAGGGAATTGCTACTGTATAAACCCCCTCTCCCAATATGGGTAGGCAGTTACTTTATACCTTGTAGTCTTGGAGAGCTCCTTGTGTCACCAAAAGGTCAAGCCCCTGGTTCTATAGATGGATACATGCCTTAAAAGGACTAGGATCCAGGCCTTCCTGACTTCAAAACTGGCTTTCTTTCTACTTTGTCACAATACTTGTCATTGCTGTATAGTTTTTAGCTAAGTAAACTGGTGTTTTCTTGGTTATTTTTGTTATTTGCACTATTTTTTTCTATAGAAAGATCAGAGTGAGCTTGTATTATAGAATTTATATCACTTTTTCCATAAGCATTAATAAGTTTAAAGACTTCATATATTGTTTGTTTTTGGTCAAGTGAAGGAGGGGAGCAATGGGAAAAAACAAGGAACTGAATTAAACCTGACAATCTGGTTACCTTTATCACTGAATCTCTAGGTTAGCTCTGCTTTGGATTATTCATTACTAATAATTACACTATTAATTATTATTACCAATACCAACAACGTCAATTGTATTAATAACAATAACTAGCATTTATATAGTTTTAATAGTTTATTTATATAATGTTTTAAAATATTTTCCTCTTTAAGCCTTACAACAACCTTGAGTTCAAAAACCATGAAGCACTAATATTATTATCTTCATTTTACAAAATTTTGCTATTTTCAGTCCAAAATACAAATGAAGTCTATTTGAGTCTCTGAGCTATTCTTTGTGAATACGATTAACAGGTTGTTCCTCTAGGTTCACTATTGGCAGTCAGCATATTTGATTTGGCTATGGGACACTGATGTGGGCTGTTGGTTGCTCTCTCTCTTCATCATTGCCTTGGAACATTATTCCTCATAATGTCATATAATGCAACTTTTCAATAGCCAAATAATTAGGCTTAGCTAGCCTGTACATGTACCCAAGAATGGGTATATACCAAACACTTATATAGAAAGTTGTATGTGTTGTAAAATGTATGGGATTGCCTGTCATCGGGGGGAGGGAATGGAGGGAGGGGGAGGATAATTTGGAAAAATGAATACAAGGGATAATATTATAAAAAATTTACTCATGCATATATACTGTGAAAAAAATTCTAAATTAAGAAAAAAAGAAAGTTGTATGTGTGAGGAAAGAGGGAGGGGAGGTAGAAGGGGAATGTAGTAGTAATTGTTGTTATTATTATTATTTTTTGAGGCTGGGGTTAAGTGACTTGCCCAGGGTCACACAGCTAGGAAGTGTTAAGTGTCTGAGACCAGATTTGAACTCGGGTCCTCCTGAATTCAAGGCTGGTGCTCTATCCACTGCATCACCTAGCTGCCCCAGTAATTATTAATAAAGTTGAGTACTGGCACTTAACTTTTGACACCTGCCTAAGAGGGGAGGTAATCTGGTACAATGGAAAGAGAATTGAATTTGGGGTGAGAGGACTGAGTTTCAAATCCTATATCTGTTCTTAATCTTGTCACTTAGAACTTGTGTGACAAAGGGCAAGTCACTTAAATCTTTCAGGACCTCAGTTTTCTCAGCTGTAAAAGAAGAGAGAGACTTAGAGTAATTTCTCTGATTATCCCGCATGCCTGAAACATTCTTCCTCCTCATCTACACCTACTGACTTATTTTAATTTTTAAAATTTTAAAATAGTATTTTGCTTTTCCAAATACATGCAAATATAGTTTTCAACATTCACCTTTGCAAAACATTGGGTTCCAAAATTTTCTCCCTTTCTCCTTCCCTCCTACTTCTCCAAGATAGCAAGCAATCTGATATAGGGTAAACATGTGCAATTATTCTAAATATATTTTCATATTTGTCATAGGAAAATCAGATCAAAAGGGAAAAAACAATGAGAAAAGAAAAAACTACTCAAACAAACAACAACAAATTGAAAATACTGTTCTTTGATCCACATGCAGTCTCCATAATTCTCTCTCTTGATGTGGATGGCTCTTTCTATCACAAGTCTATTGGAATTTCCTTGAATCACCTCATTGTTGAAAAGAGCCAGTAGATCATCACATAATCTTACTATTACTGTGTACAATGTTCTCTTGGTTCTACTTGCTTCACTTAGCATCAGTTAATGTAAGTCTTTCTAAGCTTTTCTGAAATAAACCTGTTCAACATTTCTTATAAAACAATAATATTCCATTACATTCACATACCATAACTTATTAACTTACCCCCAAATTATGGGTATCCAGTTTCTTGGTGCTACAAAAAACATTTTTGGATATGTGGTCCTTTTCCCTCTTTAATAATCTCTTTTTTTGGATACAGATTCCCCACTGGTTCATTTCAAATTCTGATTAAAATGCCATCTTTTATAAGAATTCTTCTCTTAATTCTAGTACCTTCCCTCTGTTAATTATTTCCCATTTATTCTGTATATAGCTTGTTTGTAAAATACTTATTTGTTTGTCATATTTCCCATTAGATTGTGAGGGCAATGACTAAAAATAATGCTTATGTCTGGCACATAGTAGATACTTAATAAATGTTCATTGACTGAATGATCTCCAAGGTCACTTTCAGCTCTTAATCTTATGACATGGATCTTTGAATGATTTTATTTTATTTTATTTTTTTGAGTTTTCTATGAGGATTTAAGTTTCTAACAAGGTTACATGTGGTGGACTTTCTATTCAAAGAAAATAGATGTAGAACCTATGATCAGATTTTTTTTACATGAATTTGTGTTATACTTGATAAAGATTACTCAAAATATGTTTAATCAAGCTGTAACATATCATCTTATGAGTGTAGGGTCTATCACTGGAGATCATGCTATTCAACTTCAAAGACTACTTATTGACAAAGATCAAAGATATCTCTATATATTCTATGTGAATATAAAGCAGAGATGAATCCATATTTTGGAATCTTTACATCAAGCTATCACATTGTTCCTCTGTTACCCTTGCACTTGGTATTTTGTATTTACCCCAGAGAGATCTCGGGCTAGTCTGTTTTGAGAAACAACCTGGTTAAAATGATGAATTTAGGACTTACCATATATGGTTCTTCTCCAGGCTCACACTGGGGGCAGTCGTGGCACATCCCTGTAGTCTGATTATAATATTCATTCTCTCCACAGTTTGAATACTCGGCACTGGCTGGGTACATCAGAGACACCTATCACCAAGAATAGGAATTAACATTGGCCTTCTTTGACTCATTTTAAACACTGGATATTTTCCCAATGAGAAGTACTTGGAAAGCTGAGATTTCCTTTTGGAAGGAGAACAATCTTCCATATCTTCTGTTGTGATAATAGAACAGGAAGCAAGCATGGAGTGGCATGTATAAGTAATTTTATATTTAGAAAGGACCCATTCAGTGAAGTGTTTATTCTGGTTATGAGCTCACTTTCATCATTCTTCTTCCAACATGATTCTTAGCAGTCTAAGAGCTCTTAGTTACTTTTTGTTAGGAATAGTTTATTTTCCCAATGACTTTGGACCAATTCATCTGGGTATATAATAATAATAACAATAACAACAATAATGATAAAAATAATAATGATGATGATAAAGATCACTGGTATATTATGGCATTAACGTTTACAAAACTATTAATATATATTATCTCATTAGATCCAAAATATTTATTGAATTGAATTATCTATAAAAGGTGGATATAAACTCAGTGGAAAGAGCTTTGGATTTTAATATAAGGATTTGGATTCAAGTTTCAGATTGGCTATACATTACCTGTATAACTTTGGACAAATCATTTAAGTTCTCAGGGCCTCAGTTTCCTCACTAAACTGAGAGGAAGAAACTAGATGAGAAGGAGGACTAAAGTCCTTTCCAGCTCTAATGCCATGATCAGATGAAATAACAACATTAAAAAAAAACAACCTCTTTTTCTGATGAGGTAATTGGGGATAAGGGAATTACCTAGGTTCACAGGTAGTAAATATTAAGTGTCTGAGGTCAGATTTGAACTCAGGTAGGTCATTTTGACTGCAGAGTAGATGTTCTATCCACTGAACTATCTAGCTTCCCCAATAATAGCACTTTTTACAAAGGAAGTTCTTAAAAATAAACTAATTGTAATTTTTTTCTTTTCTTAAAATTAAGAATATTCTTTCCCTAACACTTTTTATACCCCCCTCTCTCTTTCTCTTTCTCCTCTCATCTTTGCCTATCTCTATCTCTTTTGCAGAATTTTTTCTTTTTTATTTCTTTTTGGCATGTTTAGGTAATATATAAGGATAAGATACACATAAACACAATGTGCAAACATAGTTCTAGGCACATGGCTGCATATTAGACTAATATTTGTAAACTTTGTAGTTATAAGAATCCTTCTGTCCTTTGCATATGGGAGGATATAAGTAGTAGAGCCCAATGTTCAGTTCTAGTCTTCTTCACTCTGTGAGTTGCTTTGATGTACAGCTATTTGATGGGAAATTCTCACTTTGGCTTCTTACTGCCCCAACCCCAACAGAGCTCAGATCTATTTATGTGAATGCTAGCCTGTATCCTGTGCACTTACAGCATAATAGGCTACAGCAAAGCAACCATATACCCTATACCTGCATACCTATGTAAAAGGATGCTTTTCACACCTCTCCTACCAACTGTTTCTTTTAGTGGTTTGGAAATGAATGGAGAGAAAAAGGCTAAAATCTATAGGCTCATAAAACTTATTTGTAATTAATGTTCTCTGAACTAAAATAGGAAGTTATTTAAAGTTAGCAGAGGAAGAAGTGAATTTAAATAGTCAAGAAAAAAATCTAATCTTAGAGATGAGACATACTCACCACCAGAAAGGGAAGAAAATGGGTCCATTTATAGTCCCTCACATGAGCCATATTTTCTGAGATATTCACCTGAAAAGGTACAAAATAGGGGAGGCATGAACACAAAATTGTTGGAAGCCCCTTCTTTGCCAGGATACTTTGCCTTTATTTTAAATACAAAGTTCAATGTTTTCCTTTCAGGAACCAACTTTGTTCCCCCTCAAGACCTAGCACAGTACCCTTGGTTGATTCTTGACAAATATTTGTTGAATGAATGAATGAATAAATAAATGAATGCTCTCTCCTCCTGCCAACCTGATGAACAAGCCAGACTTTAAGAAAAATGCAGGTTATTGTAGTGTATGGCTCATGAAGCTATTATGTAGCCCTAACTAAATAGAGAGATAAACAATGCACACCAAAAATGAAAAGCTGTATTCAAACTAAATCCTATCCCCTCCTACCTTGAGGCTGATTCTGTGGCCCTAACCCAGAAGTGCACCCACTCATGGGAGTAAATCCCAGAGAAAAAAAAGATCCTTAGAGAACACTGAAGAATCTATTATAAAACCCTATGTTAGTGACTAATTGTTTAATATGTGGAATGGGCTTTGAAGACTTCAGGTCTTTTCACAAGCTCTATTAGGCCCCATCCTGGCCTCTGGGCCCCTCAAGCAAGGCGAGGCTCTGACAAAACACCCAGGATAAGAACTTCACCCATTACCACTGTTTACCTGCATTATATGGCCACAGCAGCAGGAAGAGACCTGGTTTAACGTTTGTTTCATATAATATGTAAAGATTTGGAAGAGACTTTCTTGTTCACTTGGTCTAACCCCTTCCATTCCCTCTCTGAACTTCTATATGTCATGTCTTTGATCCTTCTCTCTAAAAGAGGCGGCCCACTGTTACTCAGTTCAGTAAAATAGCTGAAACACTAGGCTCTCAATTCTTGGTTTTTATAAGTCAATCACTACTAAAACAGGAGCAGAACTTTAAAAGAACATTCTTCCTTTAGCCTGGAATAAGAGCTAATGATGATTGACTAGGAAGAGATTACAGCTGCTAAGAAAGGTCACTCTCTCCTATCTCTAAGAGCTCCTGGGATAAAATAGTTTAAAAGAATAGATGCAAAGTTGAAGAATCACTCCAGGGATTTCACAAATTAAACATCCTGGCTGTGACATTTGATCCCAGCAGTCAGATGGTCCTATGAAGAGTCTCCTAGATCAGGGGGGTTTTAACCTTTTTTATGTCATGGACCCCTTTAGTGATACCCTCTCAGAGTAATGTTTTTAAATGCATAAAATAAAATAGAGAAAATAAAAAAAGATTAGTGAGAATAAATATGTATTTCTTTTTTCCACCTAAACTCATAAGACCTCATGGAAAACTATGGCTCTCTTGGTGGGGGGTAGAGGTGGTCCATGAACCCCAGGTTAAAAGCCCTTATCTTAAAACCTCCCAGAAAGATTCTAATTATTGGTTGCTGTTCCTTTCTAGAGCACAGTCTGCAACTCTTATTAAATTAACTTAGAGAGCCCCAAAGTTTACATTTCTAAACACTAAATAGATTGAGACAAGATTAAAGCATCCTGCCACCCCAGCAGTGAACTCACTTATGTTTGCCTTCCAGCAAAAGAGCAGGTCAGGGCAGGAAGCTCAGGGGAAAGGCTAGAGTGGTGCAGTACCTTTAGTTCTTTAGGAAATGACTCCTGGAGGTAGAGGGGAGTAGATCGGTTAGGGGTGGAGTGAAAGGAGTGAAGGGGTGGGGAAGAGGGAAATAGGAGAGATGAACACAGGAGCAATGGCAAAAAAGGAACCCAATGGAAAGGGGCAGAATCTCTCTTCCCTCAGAACAGTATCCCTAAATATCGTTCCTTTCCTTCAAAGATCTAGTATATAGCTCAGGTTTTCATTGAGCTGGTAGAGAAAGCAGAGAGACTCCCTCTCAGAGAGCCCAAGTGTGTTGGAGGATTTCCAAGCATAATATGAATGGTTTCTAATTTAATTGACTTCTAATTATAGCAGGGCCCTGGAGAGTCTCCCTATAAATAATGTGGAGGGCTGTACCTGCCTCAATTTGGTATAGGCCAGAAGCATTTATGGAGAGGCTTAAGAAACAGGTTCCTTGACTACATGAGGTGGGCTAGGGCCCGCTGTTCCCCTTTGCTACTTTTGAATAACAAATAATAGCTAAATTTTATGTATCACTTTAAAGTTTGCAAAATGCTCTAGATGTAATATCATTTGATCTTCTCAACAAGGTAGATACTGTTTCCCTTATTAAAGAAGCCCTATGGGGAAATGGAGGTTGAAAGATGGATTAACTGATTTTTCTGTGGTCATTCACCTAGGAAATGTCAAGAGGGAGGTTTGCCTCACTGAGTCCATAGCTTTATCCACTATGCCATGGAGACAGAGACAGAGAGGTAGAAGGAGAAAGAGAGAGTAGGTGATTTCATATCATTCCTGTAAAAGGGAGAAGATAAATGGCATATAGCATATTCCTCTAATTTAGACTCCATTTCTGAAGCCAGACTTGACTTTGCAAAATGAAATATCGCCTTGAGAACTTCAAGGGAGAAGGTGGACTGGAAATATCTTTTGGATTTCTACCTAAAAGAAATTGAAAGTAGTGTTAGGAGTTGCCTTCTGCTTTGACTTTGTCTGTTTTGACTCTGAGAATTTGATATGAAATGATCACAAATGACTTCTCCAGTGTAATAGACTCATACTATTAAATTCTCCCCCATTATCTGTTACCATCTCCTGTCGTGAAGGAAGAATCTTTTGCTCTTAAATCTACAAACTAATTCTGCAAATAGTTCCTGTGGTCTAGTGGGTGGTACTGGATCTCCTCACCCCACTCTAATCTTGTTTACTTAATTTGTGGGATTATTCAGCTACAAATCATTCATTCATCAGTTCATTCATTAATTCACTCACTTTTAAATCATGGATTGAGCAGTGATATAAAAAGCACTTTTTGTTGTTTAGTTATTTTCAATCTTTTCCAAGTCTTCATGAACCCTTTGGGAGTTTTCTTTGACAGAGATACTGGAGTGGTTTTCCATTTTCTTCCCTAGCTCTTTTAAAAATGCACTGAGGTTAAATGATTTGTCTAGGATCATACAGTTAGTAAGTGCCTGAGGCCAGATTGAACTCTGAGAAATGAGTCTTCCTGACTTCAGTTTGGTGCTCTATCTACCACATCATTTAGCTGCCTAAAGAGCATTTAATCTAGCCCTTCTCCATTTTTAAAAACTTTATTAACAATTTTGATTTAAAAAAAAAAACACCTCTGAGAGTAAGAGGCAATATATTTGGAGAGTTGGCTATATTGAAATGCTCTGTTGTTTTAGTGAGTTTACCTGAATAAGTTCCTTGCCCAGAATGGAAGAGTTAATAGTATCAGAATCAAGACTCAGTTAATTGGAAGTCCAACGGCAGTTTTTTACACTGTGCTGATTCTTGTTCTTGTTTGCTTTGGTCTTCCCTTCTCTCTGTATTTCTATATGTCTCTTCTTCTGTTTCTGTCTATCCCCTTTCATAAACTCCAGTGAATTTAATCATCATTTCTTTGTAGATAAATTCTAGCCCCACATCTATAACTGTCTCCTGGACATCTCCACAGAAGACTTACACGAACATCTCAGACTCAGCACGTCTGACATAAAACTCATTATCTTTCTCTTAAACCCCACCCCTTCTCTATTTGTCAAGGATACCATCATTCTTCCAGCACCTGGGTTTATAACCTTACTCACCCCTCCCAATCTACATCCAAGTTGTAGATTCCTCCTCAGCATCTCTCACATCCATCCCATTCTCTGTAACCATTCTAATCTAATTCTTTATCACTTCTTTCCTGGACTATTGCAAGAGTTTCCTAACTGATTTCCTTGATTCCAGCATCTCTCCTCTGTAAACCATCTTTCAGGCAATATCTACACAGATAATCCTAAAACACAGGTCTGTCTGTATCCCTTCTGTAATCAAAAAACTTCAGTGGTTCCCCATCAATTAAGGCTAAAATAAAAACTCTGGAGTTTCCTTCACAATCAACTACTGGTTTATTTTTCCAAGATAATTTTACTTTTTTTGCCCCTCATGTACTCTAGACTCAGTCAAATTGGCCTTTTTTTCTTCCCCATATGTCCTACTCCTGTCCTTTTTGTCTTATGAAATCCTCTGTTCCCTTACCTCTTGGAAATATTCCCTTCAAGATTCAGCTCAAATATTACCTCCTTCAAAAGACCTTTTCTAAGTCCTCTTGTGTTAATGATATTCTCCCCAGTGGTATACTGGAGCTAACTCCTAAGTGTTCTCAAGAGCCCACTGTTAAATTTTCATTGTGGGATTTTACATCTCAGAAATCTACACTAAAAACCAGGGCTTGATTAATGATTTTATTGGTTGTCTAGTTTTAGTCAGGAAAGTCTTTCTTTTGAATTTGTGTATTCAATGCCTAGTGAAGAGTAGATGTAGATGTTTCCTTCTCAGGTGCTTGGGAATTTAATTTAAATCCCCAGCTTGGGGATTTAGATCTATTTACCTCTCTGTCCATTTGTACTTCCATCTCTCTCTCTCTCTCTCTCTCTCTCTCTCTCTCTCTCTCTCTCTCTCTCTCTCTCTCTCTCTCTCTCTCTCTCTCTCTCTCTCTCTCTCTCTCTCTCTCTCTCTCCTTCTTTCTCTCCCTTCCCTCCTTCCCTCCCTTCAGCCCTCCCTCCTTCTCTCTCTCTGTTTCTTTCTCTTTTCCCTCCTTCTCTCTGTTTCTCTCTTTCTCTCTCTCCCCCTTCCTCATTTTGTCTCTGTCTCTGTCTCTCTGTCTGTCTCTCTCTTCATATCTGTCTGTCAATTTATATAATTACTTACAGGCATCATATATTCATACCTTCCTGACATTTCTTATCCTGTTTTCTGTTACCACAGAGAATATGAAGTAGGATCTGAAAAACAACTCACACCGTATCCAGAAAATCAGTGCTAGGCTAGTTCTAGTTCTAGACTAGATTCAACACAAAGGGAAAAAAGGAAGGGAGGTTCTAAAATACAAAAAATCTAGTTTTCCCTCCCCAGCACCTGAAATGCTTGTACCACTTTTGTGGCTGCTGTTTTTTCAGATATCAGATTTCCTTGGTAATTATCATTCTTTCTTAGCAAGTTGTAACTAACATCAAAAAGCTGTGAACTCCAGAAGTAGTGTAGGGAAAAGAGCAACCCAGGGACAGAAATCTCTTAGAGAATATATATGAACTGGGTTCTAAGTGAACAGCTTCCAGAGACCCCACTGAACTGATTCTTCAGTGGCAGTCATGTCATTAATACACCAAAACAGTTCTATAGCAGGTATTTAAACCTTTTTTTTTCGTGTTATAGACCCATTTGTCAGGCTATGGAAGCCGATGAATCCCATTCCTTCTAAGAATTATGGCTTTTTGGATTGCTTTGTTTTTGAGAGGCAATTGGGCTTAAGCAACTTTCCAGGATCACACAGTATAAGTGTTAAGTATCTGAGACTGCATTTGAACTCAGGTTCTTCTGACTCTTTATCCATTGTACCATCTAGCTGTCCCAGAATTATTATTCTTAATGAATTGGATTGGATTATAGAGGAAATCAATTATATTGAAATAAGGATAGAGTTTTTTCCTCTATATCTAAGTTTACAGATGTCCTGAAATCTATGCCTGGACACCCAGTGAAAAACTTTTTGTCTACAGTCTAACCTACATCAATAATATTTACTACTTGGGATCACTGAGAAGTGGGAAAAGGACTAGAGCTAGTTCCTCAGGCCTGAGACCTTTGAGGAAAAAAAAATCTGCTGACTGGTAATTCCATTCTGTGAGCTTTTGGGTCCTCTTCCCTTCGCCTCCCTGCCTTGAAGAAAGAAATGAAGCAGTTGGCAACTCAGTCCTCAAACCTGCAGCTGCTCAAGTAGTAAGTGAAAGCAGTTGTATTGCTTGTTTCCCCACTTCCTGCCTCCAACACCCCTCCCCAAATTCTTCACTCTACCCCTTCTACCTTCAGGCAATAAGAACCCTCAGGAGTTGGGTGGGGAGAAGCAAAGGAAGATTGTTGGTGGCCTTCCTATGTTGTTAATAAAATTCTCTATTCTCCAGACTTCCCTGGAAGCTTTCTCTGACTTTCCATTCCAGGAAAAGACCTCTTAATCACCCTCTAGGATGCTGTGGATCTCATTATCAGAACAACAGAAAATAATTTTATTTGACATGATTTATGTGACATGCAGCTTCCACATTCTCTACTGGAGAATGCTAACTAATGCTAGATTGTGAAGAGATTAATTTATTCTCTATTCAATGTTTTTGAATAGCAAGTTTATATTATCGAGGATCTGGAAAGAACACTGATGAGAGATCAGAGAAAAGTCAATGTCTCAGTCCTATACCATGAGCAGAGAGAGGCAACATGGGATACAGCAAGGGTTCTTAACTGGGGCTCATGAATTTGATTTTTAAAATATTTTAATAACTGTATTTCAATATAATAATGTTTTCTTTATAAATATTCTGAGAAAGGCTCAATAAATTTCATTAGGCTGCCAAAGGGGTCCAAGACAAAATAAAACAAAACAAAAACAAACAAAATTGGTGTAGTGGATAGAAACCTGAACCTGGAATCAGGAATAATTGGATTCAAATTCTACCTCAGACACCTACCAGCTGTGTGATTCTGGGCAAGTCACTTAACTTCCATGGGCTCAGTTTCTCCATTTATAAATTGAAGGGAAGTTTGGGCTGATAAAATCTTAGAATCATTCTGATTCTAAATCTATGATCCCATAATCCCCCCCAAACCCACAGACAGAACCCAACAAGTTACTACAACAACAGGAAGGGCCACCTAAGGGCTCTGAGTGAAGAGTGCAATAAACTCTTTCTTACTTGGAGTTCCTTGTCCATAACAAGACCTATGATGAGGAGGTGATGGGGCTGTGATTCAATGGCAAAATTATTACTAGGGAATCAAATATTTGAAAGGCCCCCCCTTTAAAAGGGATACGGCTTCTGGAACGTATCCCTTAGCTCTCAACCCTCCTGTAATGTCTGTAATTATGTCTGCCATAATTTGGGATGAAATAAAATGAAACAGCAACATAAAAATCCCCTTGATGATTTGTATTCTAAAAGCACTTGGGAACACTATAAAATCTTAGTTCTTGCCTAAAGCATAAGAGCAAAGTTTTAAAAAGATATTTCCCTAGACTTTGATCCTTTCTAGAACCATAACTAGGATAAGGGAAGCAGAGCTTTGTCCTAATATTCCAAATTCAGAGGATTTTCTCAGCTCCTGTAGTTTATCAGAAACAATGGAGTTTTGTAACTAATTATCAACAATAATGCATTGAAATCGGGAGCTAGCTGATAGTGAGTGTACTGCTTTCTGCTCCTACTTATGTTTGTCTGCATGTGGTGTAAGTAAGAAGAAGTATCAGAATAAGTGGTATCCTAAAATGAAAATCTTCTGATTCCCCCTTCTTCCCAGGTGCAAGTAGCACATGTTTTGTGCTACTTGTCCCAGGTACAGGTTGTAGTATTTGTTCCAGGCACAAAAATTTCTAATTATAGTAATTTTTTTTTTATGTTGGTCCATACCCAGTATATTAGGGGAATAAAAGGATGCCCAAATCTAAGACCATGACTTCAAAATAATTATTGAATGCCTATTTTATGCTTGAAACATACCAATATCATAGAACCACAGACTCTTATGAAAGACCTTTGAACTAGGCATTGAGAGGAATTTTGTACCTTGGTGGAGGTTCTCATCACATCTCACCTATCAAGATCATGATAGCCTCCTAATTTGTCTCCTGATCTCAAAGCTCTCAATACTCTGTTTCATTATAAGCATTGTTGTCCAAGTAATTTTTCTTAAGCCCTCTCTTCCAAACTACATAGTATAAACTATTTTGTATATAATTTTTTATTTAATATATGTACATATATAATTATGCATATTTGTTGTCTCCCCCATTAGAAATTGCTTCATTCTCTGTACTTGTATTTCCAGCCCTTAGCATAGTGGCTAGTACATAGTAGATGTTTAATGAATACTTGTCAATTGATTAGATAACATTTTTCCCTTAGGAGTCCATCCAAGTATTTACTACATGACATTCAGAATTTCATTGATGGCACAAGACATAGAAAGTGTGCTTTACTCAAACTATCTTTTATAAATTGCTTGCTCCTTCAGCTTCTTATCAAACCAAGTGTTCAACCAGCTCTTTTTCCTACCAGCTCTTAATGCATTTAAATAAAACAGGGACTAGGGTGAGGGAGGAAGATCCTAGTCATTTATTCAGAAAGTTCCAGTAGACCAACCCTACAACACATCACTATCAAAAAACCTGATTACATATTTAATAAGATAGAATAGAGAATTCAACCTTTTGTGAGGAAGTGATATTTATGTTGCCCCAAAGCATTGCTAAAGTCATTGAACACAAGAAGAAATCCCAGAAAACTAGAGGTAGTGGTAGTGGTGGCAGTTGCTTTGGAAGTCAAACAAATGAAGACTCAAGAAATATTTTATTCGGTAGAATTCAATCTGTAGTTTGGAGAACCTGGAATAGACTGTAGACATAGCTGTGTGGTCATATTTTGTGTCTAAGTAGAAGAGCCATTCGGTTGACGATTTATTATCTGGAATACTATAGAGCTAATGAAAAAGGCCAGGAGAAATCTAGAGTCTAGAACTTCCCTACTTTCATTGCCAGTTCCCTGATGGATCAGTAGAGTTTCGAGCTGCTCTGCAGCTTCCTCTTCTCCACATATAAACCAATGTTGACAGCTGTAATTGTTTCCGAAGTGCTGCAGACAGCTTTGGCTTAAAAGCACCTCTAAATGCCCAATGTGATTATTGGCATTGTCAGGGAAGGTTTGAATTGCCCAGAACACTAATTACATTATTATAGGAACAGGGATCCGTGAAATGACAGTATTGGGGATGAAGAATAAACAGTGAAGAGAAGCTTTCACCAGTATTTAGACTTGAATATAAACCAAATATCCAGGGGGGCTTGAGATTGGATAGACCTATTATTTGGAAGGCTTTCTTATGAAAAGAATACAGTTAGCAAACTTTCATCTTCAGAGGGCATAAAGAGGGCAGTTATTCTCCTACCCCAAGTCTTCTTTTAGGTACTATTGAGCCTTGAAATCAAAACAAACAACTCTTCTTTCATCATCTTCTTCAAATTAAGGCAAAGTATTCTCATGGTGAAGTTTGAAACAGAGACACAAATAAAATATAAGCCATCATCATCATCTATACATCTTTCCTCTTTTGCCTATTGTACTTACTCCCTTTAAAACAGCTGTTTGCTTCTTCTGGTGACCACAGGAATTCCCCCTTTTCTCCCCATGCATCATTTCAGACCTTTCCTCAGCTGTTCCTTTCTACAGTTGCTACCTGAAATTCCCTTTTATCCTCTCATATCCATTTCTACCTTTGAATCTCACCTCACACCAGAGCTAAATGTGAACGAGGTCTATAAGTCTAGGGACTTAGTGAAAAAGATGAAGGGTAACTTATTCTTACTGGTCCCCAATCCATATTTCTGAACATTCTGAGATGTTTCACTCCCTTCTCCTCTTCCCTCTACAGCCCCTATCCCTTTCCAACTCCTGGACAAAATACTAGACTTTGATTAACTTCTGAAATGTTAGTGAAGCTAACTTTTGAGAACAAAGACTCAGCACTGGTGCTTAGGGGTGATTGTTTTTGTTCCACTGGGAGAAAACCTGAAGGGAGGAGATTATGTGCTTAAAGTAGGAACAGGAACACAGGGAAGAAGCTTTGAGATTATATTCTCTTTCACAGTGGGCCAAAGCAGGAGAAAAATCCTTGTGTGAAGCTATACTAGAAACAGTGTAGAGCAAAATGGATGGGCTTATCTCTGGACCCTTTGGAAGGAGGTGAGAAAGGAGATTTCCAGAGAACTCTTTAGGAGACTGTCTTCTGCAGCTCCTATTCCTGCCTCTGCCCACTTCCCATGCAGTAAAATGGAAAAAAAAAATCAAATGATTTTAGGTTTTAAGGACTGCATTTAATCCCCAGCTTTGCTACTTTGTATCTATGTGATGTTCTAGATGACTTCTCAAGCCCCCTTTAAATGTTAAATGTCTATAAATGGTCATAATCCCCAGTTTCTACTTTAACTAGAGTTTCTGCTCCAGTCCGAGGGGCACCTCTAGCTGGGAAAGAATACTCCTGCCTGGCTTCTCAAGGCTTTTATACTTCTAATAGTCCTATACCTCTTGTATAATCTGAATTAAATAAGCTTCTTTGAGCTGCTGGGAGTTTAGCTATCATTGCTCACCTTGTGCCTGTGGGGAAATGATTGTGATTAGATTGTGAGCTGCTTGGGAGTAGGAGCTATCTTTTTATATTCTTAGCTCTTAACATAGTTTTTAACATGTGGTATTTGCTTAATAAATATTTATTGACTGACTGGATAAAGCATATTCTGAGTTTCAAAAATCAGATTACAAATGAATTTTCTGAACCCATCCTGTTTTTAAATCAAGGGCACCTGTGTAATTTATTCAATCACTTTATTTATTTATATATCCATTCATCATCCATTTATATATACATCTATTATTTTTTTGGTGAGGGCAGTTGAGGTTAATTGACTTGCCCAAGATCACTTGCTAGTAAGTATTAAGTTTTTGAGGCTTGAGTTGAACTCGGGTTCTCCTAACTCCAGGGCCAGTATTCCATCCATTGCACCATCTAGCTGCCTCCATCCATCCATCTATCTATCTATCTATCTATCTATCTATCTATCTATCTATCTATCTATCTATCTATCTATCTATCTATCTATCTATCTCACTTGCTATTCTCAAAGAATGAGTTGATTTGTTAGTCTTTTTTTTTTAATGATTTGATATTATTCATTCCCCAGTGCCCTATGATGTGTGACATTCAATATGGCCCTAGTGAATTCCTTTTCAGTAACAACTCTATGCTTTCCCATTTAGCAAGGAAGAGAATGTCACAATTTAATTGTCTCTGCAACTGCATTCAGATGAAATCAAGAATTGCTTTCTGATCCTTGCTAATCAGATAGTGCAGTGTCAATTCCCTGTCCCCACCCTCAAACTCATGCTGCATAATTTCTTTGTTATTATTTCTGATTACCAAAATGGTTACCCAGTGACCAGCCTATAGAATCCAAATATAGAAATTGATCCTGAATCCCTAGTCCACTGGATGGCAGCAAATTAGCACATAAATTAAAATATTTGTATGGGCTGATGAAATGAGGCTCGTGTGAATGCATTTCAATGAAGTCAATTTTGTTTAAAAGCAAAATCAAAACACATATATAATAAACAGCTTCTGTAAGACACAGCACTAGGATACTGAACCATGTTCGTCAAATAAAAGGCATTAATTTGACAGCAAATAAATCCCTTTAAGTCGACAATTTTAAGAGATAAACCATTTATTGGCACTAGGATCAATAGGTTCTAAATTAGATACAAAGCTGAAAGAACATAGAAGCAAGGAGGTTTTAAAAATTCTTTTTCTTATTATTTTTTAGCCCTGAAGGAACTCTTAGAGAGTTTGATGCTCATCTGAAGGATTATAAAAGTGCTGTAGTAATTTAGAAGGCTTCCATCATGGGTGGCAGGGGCCAAAGGACATTCCACAGGTGAAGGTGTGTTGTTTGAATCCCAAGATAGCTGTCAATCATACTGGATTTTGTAATGACTGTCTACATATATACCAAGCCCCAGCAAGAGCGGAAGACTTAGTTACTTGAGAACTAAGTGGTACTTAGAGCTCTCTCTGTCTCTCTGTCTTTCTCTCTGTCTCCACTGGGTCTCTTTCTGTCTCTCTCTCCCCCTACTCTCCTCTCTCCCTCCTTCTCGATCTCTTGCTGTCTTGCTCTCTCTCTCTCTCTGTGTCTCTGTCTTTGTCTGTCTCTGTCTCCTCTCAATCTCTTTCTGTCTCTGTCTCTCTCCCCCTACTTTCCTCTCTCCCTTGCTGTCTCTCTCTCTCTCCTCTAGCCATGTCTCTTTCCCCTCTCTGTCTCTGTCTCTCATTCTCTCTATCTGTCTGACTCTTTCTGTTTCTCTGTCTCTGTCTCTCTGTCTCTCTTTTCCTTCCCGCCTTCCCTCCCTCCCTCCCTCCTTTCTCCCCTCTTCCCTCCCTCTCTCTCCCATCTTTTCCCACCCTCCCACCCAATTCAGTTTCTTCTTTAGCCCACTGACTCCCTTTGAAGTCAACAGGAGTTCTTAACAGGAAAGAGATTCAGTGGGCGGAGAGGAAACCAAGTCTGGCCCGGAGCCAGTGCCTAGAGCTTCTCTGTTCTACAGTAACATGCACTCCCATAGCCTCCTGAGAAAAAAATCAGTTGGGTGGAGATTAAATAGTCTAGATAATGTGGCTACCTTCTATATGCAGCACCTATTCTGAAACACTCTTATCTCAGGGTTACTATATAGTGCTAATGTATAATTACTTATACAATTTGTAATATGATAAAATATGTCATAAGGCAAAAAAAAAATCTTTTTGTTACATTGTTCTGTGTGATATATGCCATGTCCTGGCCAGGAGGTAAGTTGCATTGCCTTTGGGAAATCCATAGTGCTTTTAATGACAAGGCTCTCTCTAAAACAAAGGTGCCAAGGTTTTTCCAGTGATCCCAAATGGCTTCCAGGTGTGGACTATATTACAGTCTCTGAAGAATTAAAATTTCAAAGGGAAATGAAGAGTTCCATCACGGAACAGCTTACCCGCTGGCTGTTACCATTGACAAATTCTGCTAAAATAATGGCTGAAAAGATGACACTAGAGAGAGATAGTGGGTCATAGAGCAAGAGAAAAGAGAAACTAATGGATGCAATCCAGGGAGTCCATTGGTCCACATACAATGTCAAGTGATCTAAAGCAGTGGTTCTTAACCTGCGGTCACTGAACTTATTTTTTCAATGGATAATCATTTCAATATGTTTGGTTTCTTCTGTAGTTCTTTGTAATGTGAGCACTGAAAAAATATTATTCTGAGAGGAGGTCCATGTACTTCACCTGACAGACAAAGAGATCCATGTTACACGTAAGGATTAGGGCCCCTAAATTCTAAAGTACACTGGGGTGGACCTCCTGCAGAGGTACTTAAGGGAGATGAAAGTGACTTGAGCTTAAAGACAGGAATAGGAGCTTTTGCCTCCAAAAGGTAAAGGTATCCTTAGGTTTTGACCTCTTTTGCCTATCTTCATATTCCCAAAATTTAGCCTAGTGACTGATACATAGTAGATGCTTAATAATTAGTTATTATATATAACTTACATCTTCTAGGAGTTCTTAAAAATTCCTCAAAACTAGTTAAATTTTCATATGGTCATCTGAACTAGGCCCGCCAATATGTCAATGGGACAGTTTTCATTTAAGAATACTTTTATATATGGATTTGTTTGCTCTTAGTGCTATGGAGACGCAGAGACATTTCTTTTGTTAGTTGTCTAAGTCTACCCCGACAAAAGAGTGATAGAAAACTTAATGGCTATAGCCACCTTTGCTTCTATTCACCTACAGCGACTTGGAAAGCACCAGAGTACCCTTCCTTTCCCCTCCAGGACAAACCGCTTTCCCCTGAATTGGTCTCTTTGAACAGCTTACTGGGACCTACATAAATAACACTTTTAGCTCAGCAGGTAGTTGCCATGGAAACCTTACACACTAGTTACCAGAGACTAGGAATTAAATATACAATACCTTTCTATACCAACCACAGTGTGGGGTCAAAGAATAGCATCAAGGAGGAAATAGAAATAATAAGTCTGGCCAAAGCCTCGTCAGGTAAATTTAATCATTTTAACCTTTGTTATGTTATGTGTGTTAAACACACAATATCCACTCTATATAACAGGTTATTGGAGTATATATTGAAATAGTTTCTTGGCCATTACAAATGATTTGATGCATCATGCAAGAAAGATTTATAATTTCATCAGTTTTGAGAACTCCCTGCATGGAAACAATAGATGGAACATTGTCTAGAGTGTTAGGCCAGAAGATGGAAAGATCTGAGTTCAAATCCACCCTCAGATTCATGCTAGCTAGGTGTCTTTGAGCAAGTTTCTCAGCCATCATCTGCTTCAATTTCTTCAATTGTAAAGTAAGGATGATAATAATAGCATCTATCTCTCAGGATTGTTGTGACATTCAAATGAAATATTTGCAAAGCATTTAGCACAATGTCTGATAATAGTAGATGCTATATAAATATAGTGATTATTACTATTAATTTCCTTGATCAGGACAGATTATAATCTCAGGAAGTCCTAGAGGTTAAGTAACTTGTCTAGTTTTATACTGTTGGTTAGTTTCAGAGGTAGAATCTGAATCAAGATAACAATCTTATTGTTTAGTAATTTTGAATCATGTCCGAGTCTTTGTGATCCCATTTGAGGGTTTTTTTTTTTTTTTTGGCAAAGTTATTAGAGTAGTTTTCTTCATTTTACAGGAGAGGGAACTGAGGCAAACAGAGTTAATCGACTTGTCCAGATCCACACAGCCAATAAGTATATGAGGCCAGATTTGAATTCAGGTCTTCCTGACTCCTGACCTATGCTCTATCCATTTATCTGCCTATTAGATAACAACAATAATAATAGCTATCATTTATATAATGTTTAGATTATAAATATGATTTTATTTGATCCTTATGACAACCCTGGAAAGAAGGTGCTATTTAATAATATTATTATTAATATACCAATTTTATAAATGCGTAAATTGATGTTGACAGAAGGTTAAGTGACTTGTTCAGGATCACACAGCTAGTCTGAGATCATATCTAAACTTAAGTTTTTCTGATTCTGAGCCCAGAGCTCCACCCTAACTGCCTGATATTCTAGACCAAATTTCTCTTACAAATGATTCCCACTAAGAATTGTACTCTCAGCATTATGCTCATGAATAAAATTGGACCAAAGAACTAGAAAGTGGCAAGCAATCTAAATTTTCCTCAGTGAAATATTTGACTCTTGGTTCCTGATGGCCCGTCAGCACACTAGCTGGCAGAGAAGTAATTTCTTATAGACACTGAAGAACAAGTGTAAGCAACAAGAGTAATAGCAGAGTGCACACAATTGCCTTTTTCTCATTACTCCTGGCAAAGGAATTTTGCTATCTTGAAACTCACTATGTTTAAGCCAGTGAGGCAAAGAAGCACCTTCTCATGGGTATTTTCTGGGCTTCACTTTCTATATCCACAAGATGAAGGAGGTAGACCAAATGCCTGCCAAGGTCCGTTGCCTGCCAACGACCTAGAATTCTACTAGAATTGAATGATGATTCTAGAGAAAATCAGGAGGAAAACTTCAGATTGTTTTGGAGGGGAGAAAGGGGACAGGGATGGGATGGCAGAGTGTATTTGCTATAGGCAGATGATTTCTTTATCTTGCTCTGGTAACATGAGGCAAAAGGAAGAGAAAATCCAAGGGAGAAAAGTGGAGAGAGGGAAAGAGCATGCAGTTGTTACATGTGGACATAATTCTGTCCTACTTAATGTAGACTTAATGATCTTCTGAAAATTCTTAGGAGGGTGAAGCAAATCACAACCAACTTTGTAGCTTGGCAGGCTTAGGGTTCTCTGCTATATATATATATATATATATATATATATATATATATATATTTTTTTTTTTTTTTTTTTTACTATAGAAAGGGAGGCAACTATTGAGGTAGTTTGATATTTTGGAAAGAACCCTGGAGTAGGACTTGGGATAAAGCTATGTTCGTGTCTTGGCTCTGATACTTACCAACTGTGTGAACTTGGGTGGCTCTAGCAGTCTTAGTTTCCTTATCTATAAAATGGGGATAATAATACCAGTACAGGGTTGTTGTGAGGAAAGCAATTTGTAAACCTCAAAGTGCTCTATCAACAGGAATTAATTACTGAAGAAAGCATCCTCAGAGGAAGATGGCCCAGATTCGAGTCTTTTCTCTCTTCCTCTGTTTCTGCTTTGTCTGTCTCACTGTTACATATATTCACACATGCACACACTCAACAAGCCAGTTCCACTGATCACAAGATATATCAAAATCACAGGGCACTAGAGTAGTAGGAATTTCTACTCCAACAGGATTTGAGAGTGATTCTTACTGGAAAGACTGAAGAACATCTCTCCTTTCTATTCACACAGGATAATTCCAAACTTTTAGATTGAATGGGCTGGATTTTTCCATTTGTTTGTTTGTTCACAAGCAGTTAAGTTTCTCCCCTTCCTAATCTCAGGATTAAGCCAATCCCTCCCTCACCTCCTCAGCTGGGACTGACAGGGAAATAACCCAGCCCCAGCTGGTGTTTGATCGCGCAGGTGACTGGGATGTTCCAGTGGTTATAAATAACCATTTACTGTCCCCCTTTGGAGAGGCTGTTTGAGAAAATTCGAGTCCTAGCACGAAGCAAGTAAACTCATAAATTTGGATCTTTCCTGTCAAATGCAGGGCCTTGTTCTACCGGTTTGAAAGAGAATTTGTTTTTCAGCGCTTTCTTTTCAAGTAATGCGAAGGCCTTGGGGGGAGGAAGCCAGATGAGCTAAGGCTGTTACTGAATTAACGTAGGCACCAGATATGAGGCTGGGCTACCGTCCACCACCGCAGTTCTGACTGGATGCCTCTTGTCTTCCAACCAGACTGGGAAATAGAAGGGGGTTTGCAACCCTCAAAGCCAGGGTATTTGGGAATTAGCAGGCTTGAGACAGAAACCTCCTATTAGTGGTTTAATTCGTTCCTTGTAATATAATTAGGTTACACCTTTATATAATATAGATTATATTGTAATGACACTTTATTCACATCACACTCCATGTCTTTCTTTCGAGGCATTCATGGGGCTGATGTCATGGCTGAACTTCTACATGCAAAGACTTTCTCAGGAGATTGAAAGCAGTGGTATCACCCCAGGTGAGGACAGGTAGGAACTAGTCAGAAATGAGCCTTTAATTTCTCCGCTAGCTGGGGGAAAGTTTGGGTAGAAGAACAAATTTCTGAATGAAAAACTGGAGGAAGGCTTGTGGAGCAAAGTGCATTTAGCACAGTACTTGATACATAATAGGCATTAATAAATGTTTACAGATGGAGTAGGGAGACTATCTGGCATTTCTGTTGGTCTGTGTCAAACAAAGGCAAAGTCTCTAGTCTAATTCTAAAACTGTGATCCTAATTTTTCCTTTGGATACTTTGGATAATTTGGTAGGAAGAATACTGCATGAGGGCAATTTTAACCATTAACTAATTGGATGGCTTTTGGACAAAACACTTGCTTATTTGCTCCACGTTCTTCACCTATAAAATAGAGTTGGTTTTTTTTTTTTTTTTAATTTGCACAGGACTTCTGATTTTAATGGTTTCAAAAAAAACCTCCCTTTACCAGTGTAGACAGGTACCTCTTCTAAGATGCACAAGGGTATGGTCAGGGTAAAGTGAGGATGTATGTATAATATTTTGCAAATTTTCAAATGCTATATTAATATCAACTCATTATTGCCTGGAGCACTCTAAAGTTGTGACTTACCTAAGATCACCCAACCCAATATATGTCAGAGCCATCACCTGAATCCCGGTTTTTCTGTCTGCAGCATTGATTTTTTCTCCACTGTGCCTCGATACTATCCATCCCTTTCTTATCTGCTATCTGTTGTGTTGTGAACATAAAATGTTAAAAGTCTTGGATGCTAGAGAGTCAGAGCACCGAATAAACACAGGTTGTTAATGTCATTCAGTAGCTCATGCATGTGATTTCTATTAAATCATGTGCTTGGAAGAGTTCTTTCATTTAAAAAGAATAGTGTTTTCTTTTTGAAAATGGAATTTGTACAGAGTCCTCCCTTAGCTATGGAAAGAATAGAAACTCCTGTATTGAAGATAGAGCTTGTCCTTCAAAGAGCAGATTTAGGTCTCTGGTTAGCATTATGCTAGGAAGTATTCCCAAGTTTTTTGAAGTGAGCAGGATTGCCAACTTATCACTTCAGGTTCTTAGATTTTATTTCTGTTAGTAGAAAATGGTCCTGGGTTTCAGGAGTATTCTATTAAAGGAGGTTGGTGATTTTAAAAAAGAAAAAGAAAAGTAGCTCTCTGGGTATCTGCTTTTGTTGGGAAGCTTTTTTGAAGCAATGAATTTGCTTGAGCTGGGGAGACAGGAAATGAAAGGATGGATGGTCAACAATTTCTTAGATTGAAAATTAACAGTAATAGCTGATAATATGTGGCATTTTATATTTTTCAAAGTGATTTACATATATTAACTCTTTTGTTCCCCACAATACCATTGAGTTATGTGTTATTTATTTATTCCATTTTGTAGATGAGGAAATGAGATAAGTGATTTGCTTAGTCACATAGCTAATAATTGAGGCAAGACTAAAATTCAGTTCTTGAGTCTAATTCATCACTTTATTCACTATTCTAGTGTGATGGCAACATTAGCATATAAAATCAATCTCTGTCCCTCTCAATATTTTTCTTCTTCTCTGATGTCTAGAGTTGGCCCTTAGAACTCATCTCATTCAAGGAAGAAACTGTGTGTCCAAGGCTACACAAATAGTAAGGAGTTTGAACTCAGGTCCTATGAAACTAAACTTTATGCTCTGATGACTATATTTATACCCATCCATGCTAGTTGGTGGTTCTATACTTCCAAGGTGACTTGGTAGTTCTGTTCTTGTCCTAGTGATCCAGGAAGAATTAAGCAGTTGCTCCATGGTGAGACTAAACAAAAGAGCTGACTTTTAGCTGACTTCTTGTGGCTTTTCCAATGTTCTCCAGTTCTGAAAGATAACTCTTGTTTATTCCGTGGCCTGTAGGGAGACTGCTTATGAATCAAAGGGTGTAGTATTTAAAGATGCCTTTTATGAGGTGTTTCATTATGAATCTTACATTCACCAGCACTCTGAATGCCATTGATTCCTGTGCCAAGCCCCATAAAGCAATGCCAAAATGTTTGGAGACTGAGGATGCCAGAGAGAAAATAACAAGACCCTCCCCCAATTAATTAGGGGCAAAATATTAAA
Source organism: Sminthopsis crassicaudata (assembly GCF_048593235.1). NCBI lineage: Eukaryota > Metazoa > Chordata > Mammalia > Dasyuromorphia > Dasyuridae > Sminthopsis > Sminthopsis crassicaudata. The sequence goes on along the minus strand of NC_133619.1, from coordinate 176,072,828 downwards.
ATCTTAAAAGTGAAGAATGTCTGTGTCTTTAAGAAATTTCTGATTTCTTCAGGATGCCTTATTTGAACTGCCAAAAAAGTTGTTGACTTTGAGCAATATCAGACCGAAAATTTGAGAATGATTTGAGAGTAAAAATACAGCCATTAAAAATAAAAAGTTAGATCAGTTGAAAAGCACTCATTCTCTCTATTGTATACTACCTACTATGATACAAAGTAAAAAAACAAAAACAAAAACAAAACAAAAAAAAAAGTTCCTGCCCTCAAAGGGTTTACATTCTATTGAGGAAATATGTACACAAAATAAGTACAAATTACATATACATTGTGTGTGTGTGTATATATATATATATATATATATATATATATATATATATATATATATATATATATATATATATAGTATACATAAAATAATATGTAGATTAAGTACAAAGGCTCAAGGAAAAGTCCCACATAAGGAAGTGGAACTTCAGCTGAATTTCAATTTGAAGGAAGCTAGAGATTACAAAAGAGGGAAATGAAACATCATTCCACAATATCACAGATTTCTGATGTCTCTGAATGAACAGCAAATGGGTCCAAATTAGATGAGATTTCTGGCTCCCTCCAGGAATATCTTCCAATTCTTATTATTTGTCTCCTTTAAATCAACCATTCGGCATTTATTAAGCATCTGGTAGACCTGGTTCTGTGCTAGGTATTTGAGATACAGGTACAAAAGTAAAACAGGCCCTTCCCTCAAGAAACTTCCAGTCTAGTGGGAATACTTTATTGAACTAAAAGTCATTTTGTTGATATTTCCTGGAAACCCTTCTATTTCACTAGGAGTTTCATGTCTTGTGAATGTGTGCTAGGGTATGTAGTCTTATTTACTCAAACAAAAATTTTTAAACTTCTATGATAATGATAAGAACAACAACAATAGGTGAGATTTGTAAAGCATTGTAAAGTACTACAAAGTACTATATATACACACATATTCATTTTAGCCTCATACCAATCCTGTGAATATTTGCCCCATTTCATAAATAAGGAAACTGCTACTTTTGGAATTTAAGTGGCTTTTCCAGAGTCGAAAAACTAATAAGTATCTATGTATCTTGAATACCCTTCTCCACCCCAATCCCTTTCCAACGCCAGGTTCAGCAGCCTTCCTTATATAGTGACTTAGTTGTAACAATGAGCAAACCATTATGTTATGTATGCTCTACCTGAGCTATAATAACTAAGAATTGGTTTCTGTCCTTGTGGAACTTTAAGTCTTAGAGAGGAAGTATTACCCAATTCCTCTCTTGCTCTCTTTCTTTCTTCTGTTTCTATCTCTTTTTGTCTCTGTCTCTCCACACACACACACACACACACACACACACACACACACACACACACACACACAAATACGTATATATGTGTATATATACACATATAAAAAAAAAACAGAACTTGGTAAGAGTTAAAGAGAATCACAAAATGTTCTGATTCCCTTAGGAATTTTGCATGTCTCCTTTTCCTTATGCATATGACTTTCACCCTTGAGGAAACAACTTTTCTCCCTTCACTTTTCCCCAGCCATGCCCTTCCTCCTGGCAAAGCTTCTCAGCACTTTCCTTGAGGAAAAGTTTCACTGAGAAAATGACTGCCTGGACCTCAAAGGCTGGGTTGAATTACAACAGGTGAAGATGAAGGGGAGAGTGCTGTCACCAATTTGAAAGTTCTTAACTTTTTAAAGATAATTCCTTTCATCAAACACTTGTCTAAAGAGGGAGATGTTCTCCAAACTTGGATATTTGACGGGTCTAAAAAGCATATTTTAAAGACACGTGGTTTAACTAAATTACCATGTAATTTAAGTTGCAAGTTTATGCTGCTGGCAATATATGGTCTTTAAAAAACTCAAAAGGGAAGAAGACCAAAGCTTTTCATTGTGCTAGGAGAGTGAAGCTGGCAAAAGATCTTTCAGCAAAGGTTATCACAGGGACTAACTGCTCATTGACTCAGCAAGGACTTTTAAGGCAGTCTTAACTTAAAATAAACTCCAAAGGATCTGCCCAAATTAGGAAAACAAATACTACCTTCAGTTTATAGTAACAGCAGCAGTAAGTTGGGCACAGTGAATTAGCAGTCATGTACTGATCCTGATGAGGAGAGAGGTTGTTCCATGCTCCCAATTTCTGTCTGCTATATCTTTGCCTCTTTCTCCTTATGCCCTATAAGTGACCAATTCTGACTCACAACTTCTCCACTTGCGATTTTAACCTTTTCAGGAAAAGGGACTACACCAAACTTTATAGTGACCAATACAAAGGTGAGATACATGTGATATTATTAAATGTTTGCTGAACTGAATAGAGACCATTTAGTATAGAGTTTAGAGAGAAGGACTGAGAGTCTGGAATCAAATCCTGTTTTTAATATAAATTAGATGTGTGGCCATGGGCAAATCAGTTAGCTTTTCAATGCCTCAGATAAACTTCTAAAATTGTAAGTTGAATAGAGATAGAAGGAGTTTGAAGTCCCAATCACGAACCCGCACTCACTGAAAATCACTTTATATATGTATATATGTGTGTATATATGTATACACACATAGGTATATATTAATGTATATGTTAGAAAAAGTTTTTAAGTACCTATATTTTTCTAAGACCTATGACTTGAACAGAGATTTGCAGGAGAAAAGGAGCATGACTGGGAAAAAGGAAAAGGGGAAAAGTTATTTCCTCAAGGGTGCTTGAAGTTGGCAAGTGATATGGGAAAAAACAAAATTCCTAAAGAGATTAGAGAATATGAAACAAAATGTAATTGAGAAAAAAATGACTTTGGTATTAGGTTAAGGTTGATTTGCTCTGGAAGGAGAAGGCAGACTTGGAGAAGAACAGGAAGGAACAGGTATTTTATAAGTGCCTACTATGTGCTAGACATTGTGTCAAGGGCTTTATAAATATCTTATTTGAGCCATAAAACAACTTTGAGAGATAGAAACTATTATTATACCCATTTTACATATAAGGAAATTGAGGCATTCAGCCAGCAGGTGTCTGAGGCCATATTTGAATTCAAGTCTTTTTAATGCCAGGATCAGCACTCTTTTCCAGTGTGTCACTTAGCTGCAGTGTAAAGGATATTTTCAAATAAAGATATGACTGAAGAAGATGATGAGCCATTCATAGAAAAAGAGTGAGGAATAATCAGTTGAGGACTTTTGTACTTCATTGGGATTCTTCTTACGTCAAGAAAATTAGCTCTATGTATGCTGGGTGGACTTCTTGTTGGAAGCTTTTGGGAGAACTTGGTTGAGTCACATAATATAGGCACACATGAATAGTTCATGGGATAGTCAGAAAACGGAAAAGATCTTGAAGGCCATCTACCCCAAACTGCAAATTTTGCAAATAAGGAAACTGAAACTCAAAGAAGTTACTTGCCCATAATTATATAGTTTGTAATTGTCAGGAGTGGGATTAGAACAGGACCAATATCCTGTTTATCTCTGCCACAGTTCCTCTAACAGGTTCTGTATGCATCATGGAAGGGAATACTCATATCAATGATATCATAGATTCATTTAAATATTTGAGTATTGGCGCAGTGGATAGAGCACTACCCCTTAAGTCAGGAGGACCTGAGTTAAATCTGACCTCAGACACTTAACACTTCCTAGCTGTGTGACTCTGGGCAAGTCAATTAACCCCAATTGCCTCAGGCAAAAAGTGTGTGTGTGTGTGTGTGTGTGTGTGTGTGTGTGTGTGTGTGTGTGTGTGTTTGGGTATTGGCTCTGAGAAAAGGAATGAGAGGATCAAAAACCCATCAGAGGAAGACTATGTTTACTGAGCCATGGAAAAGAGATTAAAAGGAGGGGTTCTTTACCTGTGATTCATTGACCTACAACCCCCTCCAAAAAAACCCCTCTGCTTTCCCAAAAGGGTCTGTGCAAAGACAGACATTTGTGAACTTGGATGGGGAAAATTTTTTATCTTTATTTTGAACTAACCCTTAACTGAAATCTAACATTTCCTTCAATGATATAAAAACATTATTCTGAGAAAGGGTCCATAGGTTTTCCCAAGCTATTAATGGGGTTCATGACACAAAAGGGGTAAGAATTATTAGAACAGTGGGAGAAGGAATGGAAAGCAAGAAGTCCATGGGAATCTGAAAATCTAGATGCATAATGGACAAGAGAAAATGGAAAATATGAGTAGAGCTGTTGAGAGCCTGGATGTGAAAGCAAAGGAAAAAAATCAAAGATGACAAGACTAATGGAGGAGAAAAGAGTGCATACTCAATAAATACCAATGATGATGATGATGATGATGATAATTATATGGATATGATATGACTTGATATCTTAATTCTTGATAAATTTCTGAAAGTCAGAAGGGAGGGAAGGGGGAGAGGAGTTCAACTAGGTTAAATATTCTTACTCCAGTTTTCTACATTGTTATTTGAAGAATTAATCCTTAAGGCATAAAAAAAATCATAGTTAATTGTGAGGAATGTAAAATGATTCACAGTTATAAGGACACAAGCTTTCTCACTCCTGTTGGCAGTCCCCCATAACTGTACTGAAAAATCCTCTTGAATGAAATCCAGACTTAAGGTGCAGTCAGAGTTTAAAATTAACTTGGTTAAATCATGTCTGTCTTCTTCACTCTTTGTATCTATTTTTCTCTCTGTCTTTCTCTCTTTCCTCTCTGTCTTTTCCTTCTTCCTCTTCCTTTGACTTTCCCTCTCACTCTCTCTCTTTTTTTCTACTCTTTCTCCTTCTGGTCTGCTATTCAGGTGAATACCAAACTTATTTAGTACTCACAGAACTGAGCAGTTACAAAAGACTCTTTTCTCTCATGATACAATATAGTTTCTCCCAGGTATTTTTCAGAAGACTAAATCAACATAGACCTATTCGTGTTTGTATATGTACATATATATTACAATATATTTATATACACCATTCAACTGTGATCTCCTTAAAGGCAATGATTGTGTTTTGATGTTGTTTGAACCTTAGCATTTAGCACAGTGTCTGGCACAAAGTAGACACATTTAAATGCTTGTTGACTGACTACATAAACATTACATACAGTGTGGTGTAGACAGCTGATCTCAGAACCAGTAAGGTCAGGATGCAAATCCTTCCTCTTACACATATTAGCTATGTGAGCAATTCATTTAACATATTTGTCAGGTGACTCACTACAAGACTAAATTTAAGAGAAGGTGTTATCCTGCATTGCTGGAGGGAGTTTCCTCAATTTAGATTTCCCAGTACCAAAAAAAAAAAAAAAAAAAAAAAAAAATTACAAGTCCTGTCCCTATACTCCTACAGAACCATGATACAGAACCACACACAGTATTTTAGGGTAGGCAATCAGAGGCCATCTGATAAATGAGGAAACTGAGGTCCCAAGACATATGATTTGCCCAGGATCATATGGACAAGTAATAAATAGATGTTTCATCATTTAATACATGCTAAATATATTAACCATGAAGACAGTCTCCTAAAATCAGATACTTAATCTTTAACATGACCAACTAAGGATTTTTTTTAAAGTTAGATTTCTTGTCAAAGAGTCAATCCAAAATACTCCATTGTGAAATATTCTCCTGCAATGCTCTTGACCAAACTCCTTTGAAACATTACCCACTTCTTCTAACTTTTTACTGAAGACTCACAAATAATTTGGAAAAGTTGGTACTCTTGTTGATACCCATGCAATACCAGTTCCCCTCATTTACCCCCCACCCCCAAGTATGAGAATAGTTGGAAATCCTTCCTTTGTCAAAAGATATCTGTGGTCCTGGCCTTTGATGCTTTAATTCATTTATTCTGATCTAATCTAAATTGTTGTGTCCTAATACGATTCTCCCATTACTATATGGACATCAACACCAAAATATATAAAATTGTGATTAACATATGATGAACAGATTTTTTTATCCATTGTGATTACCTTCTTCCACTTGGCTATCACTATAAACTGTTCCCTGGGCAACACACACTGTCCCATGACTCAACTGAGCAGACTTGTAGAGACTTCACACATGTGGTGTTGACAAAATATATAATTGAAGATATACTTTTGTTATATTTTTATATATAAATGTCGAGTTTTATAACTATGAGGTTTGGATCTCTGATGGATAACACATCTGCTATGGATAAATCCTATGACCTTTGAATTTAGAATAATCATACTTATTATAACAACTACTTCACGGAGTCTTCATTAGACTCCATTGAAATCTGTCTTGGGAAACTATTTTATCCATATCACTTTTCTCTTGTTATAACAAGATAGGATGACCAATGATTTGGCACAAGAGTAGTCTTATAGCACTAGAACAAAGAACAATGTATCAATCAGTTAGACTTTTAGAGGGGAAAAGAACCTTAGAGATTATCTAGTCTCACTCAAGTATACTTTGGACATAGTAAGCACTTAATGCTTTTTTATTTATTCATTCACTCATCTAATTCATTCACTCATTCATTTACTCATTCAATCTCATAACACTTTAATGATGCCCACAGAGGTAAAATGACTTGCCCTAAATCATTAAGCTAGTAAGAAAAGAGTGATAAAAAAGCAGTTTACATACTTACTAGATATCATTTGATCTTCACAACAATTTATTGAGATAAAACCTGTAGGTTAAATAATGTGTATGTGTGTGTATTCTGTGCGCAAGATATTATACTAAGCATAATGAGGGATAAAATTAAAAACAGATTACATAATTCCTAGATCATGGAATTTACCATTTAAGAGGAGAGATATGATAAGAACAAAAATATAGATAATACAACATGTCTAGGATTGATAAAAGTAAAGTTCAAAGAGAGAAGCAAAAAAGGAGGAACTGCTGTCAGTTGGTGGGACTAGGCAATCTCTGTGCTAGTAATTCAAGCTTTTACAAGTTGCTTTCAAAAACATAAGGTTACTCAGGAACCAGGTATAAACTTAAGGTATATGCTATAGGACCTTCTCTTTTGTTGATAGGTTATGAAGGCACAATTTAATTTTATTTCAACTAGTTTTTGAAATCAACCTCATTTTTTTGAAAAATAATGACCAAAATTTTTATTTTCCTGCTGAATAAAATTTCATGGAACTTGGTAAACATATCTTTTAAAACAAAAGTTGTTGGAAATTTCAGATCTTGCTATCTATTTCTGAAATAAAATAGTATGGATTTGTCTGGTGAAAGATAAATTTATATGTTACTAAAAAAATATCATCTGTTCACGGAAGGGAAAATAGCTTTTCATTTTTGAAATTCTTCAGGGGTTGGTAAAATGGGATTTTTTTTTGCCTCCTCATTGGAAAAGCATGGAGTTAAGGAAAGAAATTGAAGTCCAGCTCTTACTTGTCATGATGGGGAGGGCCATGAGCCTGTTATGAAATTCCTGATTAAACCCAGCAAGAGCCCTGAATAAGCAAGGGATCAGAGGGATGCATATAGAAATAACTACAGCTCACATAATTTCTCCATTATTGTATATGTATGGGTGTATAAAACAATTCACAAGACATTTCATTCTCTCTCTTTATCCTGACCACCCTGTAAAATTGGTAGTATGGGTATTTTTATAGATATGGAAACTGAGGTTCATAGAAATGAAAATATTTGTCAATATTCATAAGAATAATAAAGAGCAAAACCAGGATTTCAACCACACTTATCAGTCTTCAAATGTAGTGTTCTTTCCATTACTCCTCTCTCCTTTCCCTTCTTTTTCCTTTGCCTCCCTCTCCTCTCTTACTGTGAAAATTTCCTTTGTTCCTTTATGATTCAATAGATAATTTGTTGAACTATAACTATTTACAAATTCTGGCTATGAGCCATAGCCAGAATAGATGTTGTAAAAGGTATGTTAATGTAAAAGACAAAGTCCTTGCTTTATGCTTATAATCTAGTTGAGGAAAGAACATATAATATAACCATACTATAGTAAGTTCCACATGAATGGATTTAAAATAAATGCTATAGCACTCAGAAGAGGAAGGGTGATGGGAATGATCATGGACGAGTTACTGTTTTGAGCTGGATCTTGAAAGATGATTACAATTTCTATTGAGATGATTGTTAGGAAGGAGAGCATTTTGGATGGAAGGAAAATCATGAACAAAAGCTTAGTGGTAGGAAGATGATGACCAAGATGGCACATGTTGTGTGCTATGTAAATGTTAGCTGTTATTTTTTTGGTTCAGGTGATTCATAGAATAAGTAATCCTATTTTTAGAATCTTGTGGCTCTGCTATAGGAGGACCGTGTCTATCCCAGACAAAGGGTTATTCATTATAACTCAATGTATCATGGATTGGGGCAAGGGGAAGAAAGGGGAAAAGAGAGGGGAGTGTTGTATTTTTTTAATCTCTTTATACTGTTACATTGTGACCAGTGATGGAAACTTCTATTTCAGCCTCAGTACCAAGTCTATGGTCTCTCCTGAAACACTGTAAATCTATAGACTATATTTTGACATTATCAAGTTAAAAGTCTGAATTATATTTGGAAAGAATGCTTCTCACAAAAACCAGTCTAAATCAATAAGGGCTTAATTGCTTGCTTCTTCATTCTACCTCTTAACTAGTTGTCTAATGCCCAACACCCAGTCTTGCACAATTGGCATAATACTTAGGATGATTGCCTTACCTTGACAATTCTCCAGAGACCAAAACTCTTTCTCTCCCCTCTCCAACCATTCCTTAGATATTTATCCCTCTGAGCTAGTTCCTAACTTAGTTAAAAACACAGTAACACTTGTGAGTTATTCTTTTTTTGAGTAGTCATATTCTAAAAGAAGATATTTAGAGGAATAATGAATTATTTAAACCAAAAGAATAAATCTCTAATAGTAGCCAATGGGGAATGGGAGACATTTTAGAAGACTGGTAGTTTCTTTTTTGTATTTTTCAAATAAACTATATAGCTGACAAACTACTCTCTCTATTATAAAGCCAGTTCAGAAGTTTATTAAGAGAATGCCAAAGGTTCATAGATTTGGAGCTCAAAGGGACCCTCAAGGTGATTTAATTTAAAATTTTCATTTTATAGATAAGAAAACCCATCATTTAATACATACCCAGAGAGGCCAACTGAGTCGCTCAAAGTCACATAGCCATAGATCTTTGTTATGAATGAACATTGGGATCATGAAAGAGATATTTGGATGTTTTAATAGAAGGGAAAACAAAAAAATTGAGTCAGACTTCCTTGTGACAATGCCAGACAATTTTGGATAGTGTAGTTACTTTATTTGTTTTCTTGGTGTGTCAATGTTTGTGTTCCCCTATTTTGTGGGTGTGTCTAAGGAACTCCTTTGCTTTGAACTATGCTATAAGAATAAGGGTTTGGATTATAATCAGTCAATAAATGCCTGCCACTTGCTAGACACTATGCTGGGCATTAGGGATAGAAGGATGAAAATGAAAGCCTTTTCCCTCAAAGACTTTTCATTCTATTGGATCTAGAATGATGACTCTGCATCAAAAGAGCCACTGCAACTTGACAATACTTTTTTGACATTGTTGATCATATATATTTCCTTTTCTCTAAAATGGATCTTTGTCACCGTTCATAGGACATTGTCAATCAGAGGTTAAAGGACTCTATAGTACATAACAGGTGCTCCATAAATTCTTTGGATTGATATTTGAAATTTTCTGACTTTGGGTAGCTCCTTCCACCTACCAGCCAATTAGTGGTTCCCTTAATGGTTTAAGCTTTTTTGGTTTTTCCTAGACTTTGAGTTTGTGGAATAGAAACAGATTTTAAACAGCCACCATGGAGGCTGCTTAAAACAAGATGTAAATTGGAGATCTTTCATTTGTAGGTAGCAGTAGTTCCTTTTACATTAACACTGTCTTAGGAAAGGCTGACTTTCCGCTTCATCTGATTAACTCCTGGGCTTCATTTTTAGTGAGAATTCTTTGGACAGGAAACTTTAAATAACCTAAACCAAAAGGATTGGGGGTAGATGGGAGAGGGAACACTGGACAGGTAGGGCAGTTATACAAAATTCCTACTGGCAAAGCCACCTGAGATTTCTTCATATGAAATATGGAGAGAAGAATCTCTTCCTTAGCCCTTGTCCCAGTTGCCTGGGCTTTCTGCCATTCTAATTTACACCCACACACCTGGATAACTTTGGGTTGCCTTCACACAGAGAAACTTTTACCGCCTCCAATCATGTATAAAATCCAATTGGTCTTTAGCACTAGAAGTTGGGAAATAACAATTTAATTGATGTCTGCCCCCAGTTTTTCACCAGAATTAATGGGAGGAGTTAAGGTTGAGAGAAACCTCCTGATCAGATACTTTTGCTAATATAACTGCGCTGTTCCAAAGGGCACAGGATATTTGTTTTTCTTTTGGATTCTCTAATTGGGGCAGATGTTGCACAGCCTCATCTGCATTAAGCCAAATATTATGTCTTTGTAACGTTTTTGATCTTTATTAATTATAGCTCAGGAAAGCTGACAAAGGCAACCTGTCTCTTTAATATAAACAAGATTAATTGCACGGTTCCTGCATAAAATGAACCACCAGCAGTTCAACAACAACAAAAAAAAATGTTTGTCTTTAAGCAGCTCTTGGATAAAAAAAAAAAAAAAATTTAAAACTGTTACAGGAAATGTCGAGGCTGCCAAATTACTGTGCCTGGGGCCCTCACCCTCATTATCAGACTAAAATAATGCACACACCCCTGCACTTTCATCCTCTTCCAGGCCCAAGGAAAAGAAAAGCAGAATTTAAAAAAAGAGAGAGAGAGAGGAAAAAAAAAAGAAAGAAAGACTTTACACAAAGAAGTGTCTCTGAAGTCTGGAATGCACCCTGGCTGTTTGAAGACAAGATTTATACCTGACACCTTACCTTAAGCTCATTGTTGAGACTCGTCTGTTTTCAAATCAACCGCAGACTGATTGCTTTGGGTACCTCATTTTATAACGACCACATAATCTAAGATAAATACACCAGGGATCGCTATCACTTTCATTAATAACCATGAAATAGTCCTTCCTTCAGCAGGTAATAAATAAATAAATAAAATCAAGCTAAAGCACTCAGTAGAAGGGGGAAATGTGGTCCCTGAGGGGTGGACTCCATGAATTTAGAATTATGGGGTGAGGAAAGTGGGGTTTGGACAAGAGGATTAAAAGGTGGTTGCTTGTATTTTACAATCAGATTTTAGGAGAAAAGGGTCTGCATATCAAGTCTGCCCTTATCCCTAGAGGAAGTAGAGGGAAAAGTCCACATCTGTCATCACACTCACTTTCTGAAGAAGATCCAATCCCCTGGTTTTTGCCCTTCCCACTTGGGTTCTGGAATACAATTACCAGGTAAATTAACCTGAATTCATATGTCCCAGAGCCAGTAATTTGTTACCAACAAGATTGGAATGCCTGAAAGTAAGGGTTCTGAATGCTGGGTGGCAGCTAACTTGGGGTGATAGGAGGATTTTTATCTTTAAGACAATCAGAAAATAGAGACTTTTTTTGAGGGCTCTGAAGACAGTGTGGAATAGTGGAAAGAGAAAGATTTGGAATTAAGGGACCTAATTTCAAATCCTTGCCCTGGTATTTATTTTTTATTTGACATTTGAACAAATCACTATTAACCTTCATAGTCTGAATTTCTTCAACTGTGAAAAACAAAGGGATTGAACCAAATGGCCTCTAAGATCTTTTCCAGTTCAAGATCTATGGTAGGGGTCCTTGGAGAAGTAGGTTATTGGGAATGAATATGCTTCAGGATCCCCTGGATACAGTGAAGGGCAGTGGAAAGATGATGAGATTTAGTTATTAGAAGACCTGGATTCAAATCCCAGCTTTTCTACTTTTTAGCTCTAGGTCCTTGAGGCAGCCCCTTTACTCTCTGAGTCTCAGTTTCCTTATTTCTAAGATGAGGTGAGATGTCATACTCTCTGAGGTCTCTTCCAACTCCTGCTCCTGGGATTCTTCTTCCCATAAATAGCATCCAAATTCTGTCAGGTTCCAATCAAGCACAAACCACTGTCAGCAATGAGGCAATTGGAACTGGCAAAATCCCACTAAAAAAATGGAACAGTGTGCTCTCTTCAGCTCGCTGTAAACATGGGCCAAAGCCAGAAAAAAAATCAGAAAAGAAAAAAGGAACACGTTTTGTGTCAACACCTTCCTGCTGCTTCTCATCAGTTTCTGACCCTGGGAAATATTACTGGAAAAATGTCTAAATAGAGTTAAAAGAACAGGGCAGCAAAAGACTCTAGCATCCAAAAAAGGCCATCCAAAGGTTATTTTGGACTAACACATCTGGGGAGGAGCACAGGTGCTATAACCCCAGGGTCCTGATGGTTAAATGACTTAACCAATCTTGGAGATGTTTGGGAGTAGGGAGGTTCATTTCAATCTGGAAATATGGCCTAGTGTCAATCTTCTTTCTTTTTTTTTTTCTTAATTTAATTTAATTCTGAATTTAACAAGCATTAAGTAAAAAAAAAGTCTATTTTCCAGAGAATAGTCCATGTGAAAAGAAATCATAGTTTCCTAGTATTTGTTGATGTTTTCTCAGTTTTTCTCAGGCTGAGAGCTAGGAGCTAGTTTATAATCCTAGTAGTGATTTTAAATGGAATATGTGTGTGTGTAAACAACAAATTGTCACTTTGTCATTGTTCAAAATTAATACTGAGAGTGATAGGTAAAATTTGTGCTATGAGGATGAGCCTCAGACATTTAAATTTGAGTGATATGGAGACCCACTTTCAAGAAACATTTTTTTTTCTTCTGTGGTCTTCCTGAATTTTGCATCAAAGAATATCTATTAATATTTTCATAAATTGGAATATCTTTGAGCAAATGCCAAAAAAATGTTTCTATGATGGTGATTGTTGGTCTATAGATGCCATACTAAGTGGAGCACATCCCATGACATGCAGAATAGACACACCCAGATGGGAGGCAGGGTAGGGGCTGCAAGATTAGCTCTTGACACCTAGCTAATGGTTGTTGAATCCAATGAAGCAGCCAACACAGGGAAATCAGTTCCACAATTGAGGTTGAAGAAAAGGCAGCCCCCAGGAGTAAGGTCACATGACTATATCCAAATGTTTGGAATATAGTCAGCTTCTTGGCTCAAAGGGCCATTTGAAAATTGTCAGGAAGGCAGCTTTCTTCTAAAACATCATATTTTCCATCCATTTATTATTGAGAGAAGCTGAGTCTATTTTTTGGACTGTTTTCTTAAAAAAGAAAACTATGGAAATAGAACTATCTGTACATCAAGCACTTTGACCATTTTCTAGAGAAGCTTGTGATTCCATATATCCAAGTACAGAACTAAGATAATATAATCTCTCAAAACCAAATTGCTATCTGAGAATATTATCTTAAACTCTTTGGAACAATGATGATCTAGATTGTGCATTTCAGGATTTTAGGCTATAAGTATATGAAAACCCTTTCCTAATCCTCACCAACTGCTTGCTTCCTTTTCTTCCCTTGTTTATTCCTATTTTACAAATTCCTGACCTTTCAGATAATGAACCTAGAAACCAGTATATGTATTTAATTTGACCATAGAAGGCAAAACTAGGAGCAGTGAAGAGCAGTGGTAAAAAAACAAATTTAGGCTTGATAAGAGAAAAAAAATCCCTAACAAATAGAGAATAAAAGTAGAATGGACTGTCTAGAGACATTGTATGCCTTTAAGCAGGGATTGAATGACCTCTTATTAGAATATAGGAATAGGGATTCTTTTCCAGGTATAGGTTAAACTAGTTGACATCGAACATCCTTTTTGACTGTAAACTTCTGGTTTTCTGTGAGCCTAAATTCCAAATAATATACACTGTGATATAAGTATAATTCAGAATCAAATTAAGAAGGTTAGTAGACCCAACATATATTCCTTCTAGCCCTGGTTAAGCCAATACAAGCTTTATCTCAATTGTTATACAAAAATTGGGGTTAAAGAGGTAACTTTTCTGTCCTGGCTGCTATATGGCATATAACCAGGTTAGCAGGGACAGAGTGGATCATAGTCAAGGAGCTCTATCAGTTTCTCGTAATGGAAAACCCAGTGACAAGGAGGGAATAATCATGAGCTTTGGAGGTAATGACAGAACAAATGAACAAATTTGGAGGAAGAAAATACTCCAAACCCCTTTCTTTCTTAAACAATTAGACATGACACAGGGGAATTCTTTTTAAAAGAAACTATGTAACCCAAGAAAAAGGCCTGCCTGCTTTTGCCAGCCTGGAACCACAAACTCTGGGCAAGATCTTTTACATCTGTCACATAGATGAGATTCCCAATGGATACAGTGTATGCTCAAGGTTACACTACCCAACTAGCTCAAAAGACAGATAGGGGATTGTGATTTTCTTGCTGCATTGTCCATTATCTTACTACTCTGGTCTCACTCTGGCTTCTCAGAACTTGACCCTCCAGTTTTCAGAGGCCAACAGTGAGGGTAGAGATGAAAAATCACAGGATTATACATTTATACCTAGAAGGGATCTCAGAGGCTATCTACTTTCCATCTTTCTCATTTTACAACTGAAGCAACTGAAATGCAGGTAGATTACATGATTTACCCAAAGTCACATAGGCAGTAAGCATTAGAGAATACAAGTTTTCTGCTCAAGATTAAATATTCTTTTACCCCCATCTCTCTTCATTGAGACAGTTAATGCCTTTATTTCCCTTGAAGAAGGCAATACATATTTACTCATGAGGTGTTCACCTTAGTTTCTTCATCTGTAAAGTGGGCTAGAGAAGGAAGTGGTAAACAATGCCAGTATCTTTGTCAAGAAAACCCCCAATTGGATCACAAAGAGTCAGACAATGACTGAAAAAACTGAACAAAAAACAGTGCTCTTTAACAGCTTAGATTTTTTTTTTGACTTGGAAGGGCTGATGTCTTCTTGCCTCTTAGGAAACTGGGTCACTTCAGACTTTTGTGAAGGGATCACTGACAAAATGTGAAAGATGGAATAGGAGATGACCCATGCATGTATTGGGGTGGAGTGGGAGAATACAGCAATGGAACAAGACAGAGCCAGCCAAACTTTCTGTGGTGAACCCTGCTTATCACCTGACCTGATGTTCAATGAATATTTCTAAGAAACATCTGATTCCTATCATTTTTCACAAGGCCAAGATAAAATTGTTTCCTTGGTTATGAATATTATGGAAAGTACCAAAGTATGTGTGAAACACACATTCAGTATACAGAGGCAGAGGGGCTATTTATGTCATAACTATGCTCCCTCCTCTAATGGCTTTAAATGCTGTCAGCTGGCCTCTGGACAGCCCCATGACAACCTGATGGAAAGAGTGATTTATCCCAGGGAACCAGTCATCAAGCTACTCAGGATTTAGGTTGAAAAGTTTGTGGGATCCTAGGATCATAAAACTAGAATTGAAGAGTACCTTAGAGGTTATCTAGTCTACCCTCCTCCTTTTGACAGAGGGAGGATTTTAGCCCAGATTCTTTGATTCCAAGTTTAATCATCTTTTCCTCACCAAACTACTTCAAAATAATGGGTTCCACACAAAATTAAGGAGGTGATTTAAGCACATAGTTTTTTCAAGTTGCTGTTCAGAAAACTGTGTGTGTGTGTGTGTGTGTGTGTGTGTAACAGTATTCACACAAATACATACATATCCATATTCAGGAAGGAAAAGATATCAAAAGGAAAATACAGGTGACGGATTGAACCTAGAATCTGGTTTACTCTAAAACATGCCCAAAATATGCCTGGGTTTTGGGAAATTGTTGGAGAAGGCATTTTCTAAGGTCAAATTTACTTGTTAAAATTCAGAAGTCATTTGTCAAAAATGTCTTATATTTATAAATGTCCTATAACCTATAAAAGATGTTTTTCAACGTCCTTAAAATTTTATCCACTAGCATTTTTATATCATCTTAATTTCTCTTAATCTCAATTTCTGTTTCTCCACCCAGAGAATCATCCCTTATAACAAATAACAGAAAAGAAAAAAGAAGCAGTTCATAAAACTAGCAGACAAGTCCACTGAGTATACTCATAGTCTCCCATTGTGTATCACACCCTTTAAAAAAATATCTGCAGTACCTTTACTGTATTTTAACTGCAAGATGATCACTCTTCAATGTGTGATCTTTTCTTGCCTTTGCCTGGTTTTAAGATTCTTCTTTAGAGCTCTGGGTCAAATATTCCAACCACAGAAAGTCTTCCTGATTCATTCAAGAGCAAAAGTATTTTTGACTTAATAAAGAGGAAGCTATCCTAGATATCTTTTTAGGAGTAAGAGCAAAAATCTATATGCCATCAGAAAGATATTGTTTGGTGGTGACTAATCTCCCCAAAGTCAGAAGTGCTGAGATGCTAAGGAAAAGGTTTGCTGCCTATTAAGTCATCCTTCCCGGTGCAAAGCCAGCTCTTTTTGTAGCTGCCCTAGAACTTCTTCCAGTTCTACTATGTGTCAGACAACATTAGATGCTGTCACTTCTAGATATTAGCACTGAATCTTCCTGAAATCTTTGTGCATTTAAAACATTAGTGGCAGTGTAGAGACCTGGCAGATTGAGGTTTATTTTGTAACCCTCACATATCATACTGGTTGTATTTAGACAAGTCACTTAACTTTTCAGGGGTACAATCATATAAACTACTAAGATGACTGCAACTTGAGAGGGTAGAGGAATTTCCTTAGTGAGAGTTCCTTATGCCAATGAGATCACAGGTTTGGATTAAAAAAAAAAATTAGGATGGAAACACTTTGGGAATAACCTACAAATAACATTTATAAAGCAGATTTCTTAAAATTAGGTCAATAAATTTCACAATGTAGTCGTAGTTCAGATTCTTCGATAAATAAACAAAAAACTGATAGAAGGTAAACAGTGTCCTATGGCTCACAAGACTGAAGACCATAACAGCCGTAGGAAGAAAATTCAATTTGCCTTTCAATATTACTATCCTAACCTAAATTCATAAAGTTAAATGTCTCAAAGTTTAAAAGCTGCCAAAAGGCTTTATGAAGATGCTATATTTGCTTCCTGAAGGTCAGCTTCTTAGAGTCTTGGATCCAACTTTAGTGGCTTGGTGTGGGTAAACTGCTTCAGCCAATGGAGGTACACCTGAAATTGCTCAAAGTGATGTGGCCCATTCTAGTTCCTCAGTTTGGCAGCAGGATATGGCTATTTCAAATGATGAAGTCCATTTCTATGATCAGTCTTTATAACTTTTGCATGAACAGAAATAGAGCTGAAAGTTAATACTTGTGTGCCCAAACATACTCAACTCAGAAAAGCAACAAGGGATCTTTGTAAACCTATGAGTATTTGCCATGCTTTCAAGTTATTCAATATGACATGGTGAATAATCTCATCTGAATAGGAAGAGATCTTGGGAAAGATAAAGCCAAACAGCTTTTGGATGACACAAAAAGAAATGGCTTTGTGTATATATATATATATATATATATATATATATATATGTCAATCTTTGAGCAAGACAGAACACAATCAAGATCAAGCCAAACTATGATATAATTCGGTTATTGAGTCACCACATATACTTCTCTAATCAAAGGTATTAGTTGCCTACTATGTGCCAACCACCCATATGCCAATGTGGTACAAAAATGAAAAAAAAAAAGAAATAGTTCCTGTCTATAAGGAGTATATTTTCTACCTGGGGATACAATATAGTTCAGAAATCAGAAATTATAAAAATAAAGCCAAACAATTTCATGAAGAGGTAGATGAAATAGAGGATTGATTATTGCTTAAAAAGAAGACAAGGTTCTAAAGTTACTACAGACAGTAAATAATTACAAAGAGCAAACCAATACCAAAGTTAGTGTTCTCATTGCTCATATAATAGGATTGAGCAGCCAAGTAATAAAGTGTTTGCCTCTCATTGGTGCTGTAGGGTGGGGGAAAAGCATTGAATGTAAGTCCATGGATGCTCATATATTGCAAGCTCTAACTCTTCTGTGCAAAATTGCACCAATCTTTATATTTAATTCTACCTCAAGCAGTATTTCCCAATTATAGAAAGCTGGAAATAATTTGCATGCAAACAATATCTCAGAAAAAACACTTTAAGGCAAAATCATATTATCTAATAGTGTATTTAAGGTTATGCAAATGACTCTCAATTTAGTTATATTCTATTAAACTGAAATTAGCAGTTACTGTGATTTTCTATCATCTCAACAAAATTGGAAAAAGTCCAACCTTAAGTGAATGTATCTTCCATTTTCCTAAGCTGTCCCATTGAAATTATAAAGTTTAGGGATTGTTTCTGACAGACCAAAATACTCCACTTATAATCCCTTTTAAAATTGACTT